>NW_009932181.1:14024-67183 GCF_000696875.1 Nestor notabilis
GAGTGCTGGGATAGGGTGTCAGACAGACATCAACTGCTGGCAAAGCACTGAAGAAACATCAGTGGGTTTGCTGGTGAGGAAAATGTCTAGTTAAGATGATGAGCAGCTGGAGTGGGAAATATGAGCCAATCCCAGTTGGAAGATGAAAAGTCATTTCCTACCATTACCTCAGATAGATAGATAGAAACAGAGAGCATTTGTGCTAAAACCTGGGACAGAAATTCAGTCCTTCTGAGCAATGACTAGAATCTGAACCCTCAAGTCTTCATCAGTTTACTTTTCCCACCTTGAAAGTCTCTCGAGAGGAGGACAGTACTATAACTTTTAGCCTGAGACTCCTTCGAAGCCATCACTCTTCAGGATTTAGTTACGCAGTAGTAAGAGAATAGGTTTACTGATACTTTGATGGAATTTCCAACTAAACTGATCACAATCAAGTTTTTAATTTTCTTTTAAATGCATATACTCCTAAGACTTTTCAATGGAGCTTGATACACTGTATTCAGAAATGGTTATCTGTAGATATATCAAAATATGGCTTAAGTAAGTAACAAAAAAGAAACTCTACTTGCAGTTGACAGCAGACATACTCCTTCAACTTCTGTGGAAACTGAAATACAATCTGCCTGCAGTTTCACCTAGTTTGAAGTCTCACCTCCTTCTGCACAGGCTAAATACATAAGAATCTTTTCCAGCATGACTGTCAGTGATTGCCATGTTTGATACTAGCAGAAAATGGAACTTAGACCAGATAGGAAATAAAAATAAATGTTAATTATCTTGCTGGGGATGAGAAACCAGATGACATCTGGAGTTAGCATTATTGTAAAAAGGAAAAAGGTATGAAAGCTGCTTAGCTTAGAGGTTTATAAACACCAGATATACACATCAGGAGGAGGCTGGCAGCTTAAGAAAGAACAAGTGCAACTCTGTAATAATAAGTGAGTGAGAAAAACAGAGTGTGTGCGAAATTTCTGGGAAGACCACTTTTGTCTGAGACAATTTTAATTATGCTTTTTATTGGACAGATACTCAATGTGGTAAGAGAAATCAGTCTTGGTTTATACACTAACATAGTTTACCTGATTCTCTTTCCTAAAGCAATAAAAACACACAGACTGGGACCATGGCAGTGTGGCAAAATGCAGAGCATCAGCCCCACAAACCTCCCCAGAGCACCATAGCAAAGCCTTGAGCCACATCCTGCAAACATTTATGCACAAACTGAACTTCATGTACTGTGATTAATTTCCCTGACAACATGTGGGTTTCATTGCAGCACACAAAACCAAACACAGACTTACGTATTTTTAGGATCAGGATCCACTTAGTACTAGTCAGGCGTGATTTAATGCGTCTGTACTTAATGAGCAGCTTACTAAATGTGATAGAATTCTGTATTTTGGTACAGTTTGGGTTTTTCCCAGAACAGCGTGTATATTGTTTCAACATTAATGCTGAAAGTTACATTCTCTGCACTGATGTTTATTTAAACAATCATTATGTTGTCTAACGCAGCTGGGAATGGAGGTACAGTAGCCTCATATTTAAAAGCATGGCCTTCTACATAACATTAGAGAGCTCTAGTGGGCATGTTGCCCATTTCTGATTCCCTAGTGGCTTCCATTCTTCCCAGGAATTAATGTTCCAATCAGAATGTAACTGTACAACATTTTCCTTGTGTTGGTCAAGTATCAACAATTCAGTTATTACCTTATGCATACTACTGCATATGCTAGGCCAGACTGTTCAAATACCCTTTGGTAGAAGAAATGATGGAGCATTTCTAATCACAGAATAGTGCCACAAAAAAAAGGCTACATCAGGGATGTACAATAAAAAGGCAGGAAAAGACCTTCTGTTGAGTTACTGAGTTGCAGGAACTCCTTCTGTGGATTGTGTTTCATGCAACAATCTAGATGTAGATAAGCATTAATATTCACAAGATATGTAAATAGTTCAGCATCAGTCTTTGCAATGTTGGAAGTCATGCACACACATATGCATACATAACCTCATGCACAGATTGAAAAAGATTCCTATTATGGCATTTCAGCTTTTTGCAAAGTTTGGAGGCAATGGCTTCAGAGCCTGTCAGTAAGCCCCTAGAGTACAATTTGAAGCACTATCATTCAGGGTAGGATACAGATGGGATGTAGCATCCCTTAGCTGCAAGCCCAATGCTCACCAGCTATACTCGTCTAGAGTGACTTCCCAGAGAAATAGTTCAGACTTCCAGTGACACTTCAGGAATGTATGTACTCTCTCACACACACAAAAAAAGGAACAACCTTCTCTGAAACTCTTAAAGACCTTCATGTCCTGATGAAAAATAGTAAGAAGTGCAGTTACTATTAATTACAATATTCTTTGGGTATTTTTTCAATTGTCTACTTCAATGCTAAACACTGGTTCAAAAATCAACATTTCATATGTGCAGTTCTAAAACTGTCACTAGGTTTGAAGAGTAGCATCTGAAGTTAGGGATACTATTTTTTTCATTATTCATGCTTAATTATGATTAACTATATTTTTTCATATTTCACCTGCTTCTAACTGAACATGAAAGAATTTTTATATGACATATATCGTCCATCATGCAACCTTCCACTTTACTTTTAAATATTCAACATGTTTTCCGGCTGTAGAGGTTGAACCATACAATGAAATTAAAAGAATTGAAGTTTTAAACTTTGTAATTCTTATAACTTTACACATATTCATATTTCAAAGTTAGGCTATGTTCATTGCCAATACGATCAATTTAAAAGCAGCACATACATAACAATACTGACTTCTGTTTCTGACCCAGGATTTGTTTTCTCCCAAAAACGTACTCAGTGCACAGGAGTGTCCAAAGACCACTGAAATCAATGGAAAGGCTACCAGTGACTTTGATGGAATATGGACTGGGCTTTGAGTGTAACCCTGCTGACTTCATTGACTCATCACAAGGGCTGAATTTGGCATTGACAGATGTAAAGCAGTTCATCCCATGTACCTTTAACAAACTGCATGCATTTTAACCCCACCCTTCCACTCCAGGAATTTAGAACATTTTGTTCTGCTAGCTCTGTTAAGAAGCCCCAGCACTTAAACAGGTAAAATGACCGAAACACACAGTTGCTTGTACTTACAGGTGTCTGTCTTGAGCTGATTGTTGGTAATTCCAAAATACTGAGGATTTTCAATGACCGGAATCTTCGTCATCCCAATGATGACTGCATCAGGACCCCCCTCAGAAGAAGAAGGAGTGTTACTGCCGTTTGAGATGTGGTGGAGGGGACTGGCTGAATCATCGTCATTGCTGATAACTGAAGAAGGACCTAGAGTTAGAAAAAAAGATTTTCCTGTAACTCAGCACGTGTTTCCTTTCCCTCGGATGACTTTTTGTTTTGTTTTTTGGGGGGGTTTCTTGGACCAGTTTGTCCTCCATCCCCATAGTCAACAGCAATCTTTGTGTGCCTTGCTGACCTTACCTCAGGAATTTTGTGTCTGCGTGCAGATGGAGGACCATGGGTTTTTTCTATTAAGTGTTGGAATGTGAAGCAAATTTTTGTACTAGTAGATCACTGAGGCTAGATACATCAGGATCTGTATTGTGCGTGACACTGGGAATGATCTACAAATTTGTTGAAATCTTTCTGTCATTCTCAGAAATAAGCTTTGAAATACATGCATTAACTTTTTACCTTACACTCTGTTTGGATCACAGGGCAATAATTGCCACAAATCCAGGGAATGCCTGCCCTCCCTTTGAGGGCGCTGTAACAAGGCAAAAGGCACAGGGAAGATAGGCTTATCCTGATGCAGGAAGCTGGCACTTTCTGAAAGTCAACACAGTCAAAATCCTGGGGACAATTTGAACAGAAGGTATAGAGCTGATGCTGAGAAGAGTAGTGGGAAAGATATATCCTACCCCACTGCAAAATCTGGGGTCACTGCAGAGGGGCTCTTCCAGCCTAGAGGAGCATCCCATCATCTTCCCCATCCATACCTCAGCCTATTCACCTTCCAGAAAGAGGTCTATTTTTATCAGTAAGCCAGTGTCAGTTTTTGGTTCGTTTTCACTCTGCACTTTGTATTTTTAATGAAAGTTCCACAGAGATAAAACCTCCTAAACACGTAAAAGAAGTCCTGCTTAGCAGTGTCCCACTTCTGTGCGCTGCAGGGGCCTTTGATCTGACAACAAGATAGGCACAGGTGACATCTGCACTCTTGCCAAGTAACCCTGCCATTTAAATTCCACATTACATCTTCCAGTTTACATCCAGTATTCAAAGAAAACCAGAATCATAATTTAGCAGTGACATTTTTCCTAATCTCCCCACTGAAGAGCCAGCAGAGCTCACACATGTCACATTTCACTTTGTTTGCCATACATGTTAACCAGGGGTTTTGGGGTAGCACACACATCTTCTAACTGTAACAACTGAGGTCAATGCTAGAAACAGATGGCAAAACTCACCCTCTGGGAGTGCCTATCCTGGAATGGTATCCTCAGGTGACACCTGTGTTTAGCCTGTGGCAGCAGTGACAGCTGCCCCCCAAAGAAGGGATGACTAAAAGCTGTGTTTAATCTAGGTCACCAGTCACCCCATTGCAAAATGTTGGAGCCCCACACTCAGGTTAGACAGAAGGAACAGTGCAGAGGAGAGACAGAGCTGAGCAGCACCCTGCATAGATAGCATCTGTGTCTACAGGAGAGATGGGGAGTGGGAAAGGGAGAGAAAGAACGAGAAAGGGAACAGCTGCAGGTCTTGTAGACACAGAATTGAGGACCTGTGAGAAGATAGGCAGGATCCATCATAGCACACACAGAGTTAAGGAAGAAGATAAGTACTAGGACAGTCCCAGACACAGCAGCCGAGAAAGGGCAGCTTTAAAGAAAAGAAACTCTTACTCTTTTGTGGCTCACTGTATCATTAAGAAAAACACTTTATCATCACATGGCATGGCTTACAGGAACAAAACTTAAATAATTTGGCATGTGGCTATTCAACCTTAGAGACTCAAGTGTACTCCCACTCCTTTCCTTTCTCCCCAGTTGATTTAATGGTGCCTGAGTGAAATGGTCTCATAATTTGAAAAAGTACTTCCCTCCCTGGCCTGAAACATTAGAGATAATTCTTCAAACACCTTGCACTTCACTGCAAACTCACTGTTGACAAATGTAAGTGAAGCCTACATCTCTGCAATTTATCAAGTGAAATGCTAATACCAAGGCTGGTCCTTACTGATCACCCAGATCCTCAAACGACTGATTCTACTAAGAAAGCTGCCAGGATTAAGAGTTTTTGGTGATGATTTCTCTAATGAAGTGCAGAGCCTAACAAACTGTGAGAAAGGGTCCCTCAGATGGCACACAAGACACTTACATGAAGTGACAACACAATTTTCAGGTGCATGAGAATTGTGTTCAGAAGCATCAGAGTGAAAACCCATTTAAAACTCCATTCTATTTTGATAGACGTAATTTTTATGCCTCTAAACTTTCTGATTTTCAAGCTAATGGATACAAAAAGCAGGCCAACAAACACACACTTTCTTGGGAAAATAAAGTTCTTTTATAATAATATAGCTTTAGTATGAGGGTCAAAACCCTCATATTAGAGCAAATGGCAGAATTCTCTTGGCTCTGTAATTTAACAGAGGAATGTCTCTAAGTCCTTTTCAGTCCTGCTGTTCTCTCCTGCAAAGAGGAAGCTTTTTTGTCATTGTTTGATTCCACTACACATGCAGTGATGGCAGGGTAAAGTGACCATTACCATTTTGAAGAGTTAAAGTGGGATAATGAACAGAAACTCATTCTGTTCATCAAATCATTTCTGCACTACTCCAAGACCCAATTTTGTATAGTGGACTCTTTTTTCAATCAGTATAAACTGCAAAGTGCTGTAGGTGAAAAGGAGACAATTGTAAATCTATTTACCCAATTAGGCTAACCTGTAAAAACTAGTCTTCTGTGTGGTATGAAGCAGGCTCCAAGTATATTCAGCTCTCTCATGTACATGAGGAAAACCTGGAAAATGAGGTGATTTCGAAAGCAATTCCTGGCAGTATGAAACAGCTTAAGAAAAAATCAACTCTGGAAACCTTGTACTGTGTTACTTAGTGATCCCTTTCACTTATTAATGAGTAATCAGATCATGCAATGGTCTTTGGGTTCAAAAATCCTGTTTCCTGTATATTTCTTCTCTAATTAAGACAATGAGAACTCAACAGATGGAAATTTTTGTGTTGAGTTCACATCCTTTCAAATTTCCCTTTTGCTGGGATCTTTTTGTCAACATGAGCAAACTGGTAAGTAAACTGTTTCCCCACTTGCTTATTTGCCAGACTGTCCACTTAACATAAAGTTACATCTAATTTTTTGAATGCACTAAGCCACATTACAATTATAGGCCAGCACTGCAGCTGGCTACAACTGATTTTCTAGTAATGCAAAACTATTTTTTGAGATGAGGCTAGATGAGGCCATCACCTGGTCTGACAAGAAGCTACAGCTGTCCTTTTCTGCATCTGCACTGAGGTCAAAATGAAGGGTAATTTCTTAAAGCACCCTAAAGTGCAGTTTCATCCACATGAAATGGGGTCACCAAATTACTTGTCAAAGGCAGAATTGAGTATGATAATTACCCTCGGCCACCTATCACTGAGTCTGGTTTTTATAAAATCTGCTGTTCGTTTCACACCTGAAATCTGACAATTCTAGACAAACCATCTTCTGTGGAAGTGAAAATCATGGGTTGTCAACAGCCATTAGCTATTGCCAATATCTGACTCACAGTCAGGTTGAGCTTTTAAGAAAACTCCAGAGATCTTTTCCACCTTCAAATGTGCTACCCAACATCTCCACTTGATTTCATTTTTAGACTGTATTTCTTATCTTAGAAAGATAGAATTCAGAGCCACAGGAGAAATGGAAGCCTGCCTTGGAGAAAAAACAGGAGAGCTATACACTTCAGCGCTGAATTTCTCCCCTCTTTGATGCTGAGCTAAAAGCCTGTCCATTCTGCACTACCTAGGCCCAGAAAAAAAAAAATCCCTTCTGTGTACAAAAAACAGAAGCTCTCTGAAAAAGTGATGAGATGCAAGAAAATCAATTATATTTGAAACTGACAAGGTACAATAAAGCCAAAATACCTCCCACACCTAGGTTGTGAATTATCTTTAGCATGTGGTATGGGACAGTCAGAACAGCAAACTTCGTTACTGCTCATCCCACAGAAAACTGGAGGCAATCAAGCACTGCTGGAGGGTCAGGGGCATGGTTTACCTTCACAAGGTAAACCATGTGCCAGCACCCCTCCCTGAAACATAACCCACTTCTGTGCTACCTCTTCAACAGTGCATGTTTGCACTGTCCTTTACCTCAGTGGCTCCAACAAATGTGAGTTTCCTTAGGTTTAGAAACAAAATTTAATAAAACTAACTGTTTTCAAGGTGTGCTGCTTTTTCTGTTCAAGAGAAGGAGTTTCATGATTATAAAACACAGCCTTTCCTGCTGCTTGTATTGCCATCACAGTTAATGCAGTTTTAACATGCATGCATTATTTCAGATTTCTGGTAATATGCAGGTAGTTGGCTGTGGCAACACATCTATCAGCTGCCACTTGAATAATCCACATGACCTCCCTGTATATCAAAGTACAGAAAAAGTCCCAAAGTGAATACTGGTATGACTCAGATAAGTAGGCTCAGGCAAAAAATTAAAAGAGAGGCTCTCAAATCCAGAATCAGAAAGAACATACGAGTTTTGTTTGAACCTGGCTTGGCCTTGCAAGTACATACTCAGACTTTAGTTTAGATGGTCACAGACAAGCACCGTGTCCATCTTCTTCTCCCTCCACCTACAGTGTCAGAGATACAAGCAATCTACTCTGCATGTTTGCTTTCCAAGCTCTAACAAGATCTCTTGGAGGCTACAATATCCTGCATCCTCCTTGCAACACACTTCCGTTTGTCACACACCACTCCAATTACCCCTCAAGTCACTACCCCTGAAGTCAGGCCCACTGGGAAACAATAGAAGTAATAATTAAAAACCAGCTGATCTTAGATTTGTGTTGAAGCTGTGTCATACAGTGATGCATCTGCTTAGCCAAGTCTTACGAGGCAACTCAGCTAAAAGGTATTGTTTATAGAAATGATTTTGTGCTGTGATATTTTAATAACTATTGCTCCTTCCATTAAAAATGATGTTGATTGCTAGAAAGATTTCTCAACTGACCTTGCACTAGCATTGGCTTTTCTTACTTCCTCTCGGAACAGGGAGCAGTCTGTGCCGGGACATAGTAATAGAGCAAGTCAAAAGCAGGACCTGTCTCACAGTCAGCATCAACTCTGCTGGATTTCAAGGCCATACTAAATCTTCTCTCTTTTTCCTTTTGGGAGGGGTATATTTTTTCACTAGTTAAATACCTTGTTCTGTAAAAGTAATTACAGAAGATTTCTTTTCCCATGAGACTCCCATATTTGCTGTAGATTCTAAGTTCTTTTCTGCATAATTAAAAGGTAAGTTTTACCCTTCAGCAAGAGCAGATATGCATTTTTTCCTGTTACCAAGCTAGGATGCAGCTTTCTTACCAGAACAGACATCTTTTTAGCCTAACTCCTGAATCGCTGTCTTATCTTTCACTCTCTCTAGAAGACAACTCACTAATCATGGCTTGATACACTTTTTCTGTTTAAGGTTCTATAAGCTTTAATTTTGAATATTTCTTTGCCCTCTTAAGTTCAACAAATGTATGCAACTGTGATACCAAATCATGTTTATGCAATTCTATTAGACTGGATAAGAGAGCCCAGCATAATAGAAAGTAATGCAATTATGGAAACATTATTTTATATTATTGGTCTCTTAAAATGCTGCATGCTGAATACAGGGAATTGAATTACAAGGCATAAATAGAACATGAGGAAAAAAATCAAAGATGGGTGAATAAGCTTCCCAAAGAGAAACTGGTTTCATTTCACTCTGCTTGGTGGAGCTGTTCAAACTAAAGTCAGACTCTTCTGCAAACCTAAAGTGGGCTTATTAAAATGACGGCCTTTGCTTTGCAGCTGCTGATGTTGTTAATGAGGGAAAGCTCAAGGCAAGGTGCTCCTATGCTTTTCCCGCAGTTCAGTTGTGCAGAGCAATAGCATTTCTTGCCTCTCTCCAGCTGCTCACTGGCCTTCTTGTCTCATATCCCCATCACTGCCATTTCCCAAGGAAACAGCAGTTAGTGTCAGTGAAATCATCTCAACAGTAACTGTCACACTCAGTTGTGAAATTATTTATTATGGGGTTAATCCTCCTTTGTTTGTGGTGGAGAAAACACAAGAATAAGATCACCCCAAGCACCATTATACCCAAGTCCATCTACTGAAGCACACAGCTCAAACAGTGCATGTCCTTCTATATCGGTGCAGCACACTGATCCAAAAAACACACTATAGACATTAAGTCTGTGACTCAGAAAACTCAGACTTGCCAGGCTTGGGTGTTTAGAGGATAAATAATTTCACATCTTTTGACAAGTATCATTAATCTGTTTAAGTGGTTTTCACCCACCAGTTCTTGTTTAAGCTTGTACTCTGTTGCTTCTTGATATATGAGATAAGAAAAACTTTCTGACACTGCCCAAGAAGTTCAGTTCCCATCCAAAAGCATGCTCCCAGGAAGTCAGGGGAACCAGAGTGGAGAGCTGGAGAACTTCCCCATACCCAACAGACAAATGCCTCTGTTGCCTGTCAGCATGCACTTCCAAATATCTCTGAATAATAGAAAGAAGGGACTCCTTGGAGGTCTCTTGCAGGAGTGAGTGGCTGAAAAGAAAGGTTTAAGCTCCAGGAGCAGCCCTTAGTAGTCTGTTAATTTACAACCATTGCAAAACAAAGTGGAGACATTTGTTTGAAAATCATGATGAAACCACACCACTTTGACGTAATGTTTGGGTCCAAGAATCCAAGGCGGTCTGTTTTGGTTTTCATGTAAAAAAACAATGATTTGTCTTTCCTCATTTGTTGCAGTTTCACAAGAACACTAAATTGTGTTGTTACCACTGCATTACTTTCATATAGAACAGTGCCAGATTATTTTCTTTCCTACATAGAATAATTTAAGTAATGCATACCCTTGAGTCTAATGAAATAATAAGTATGTAATTCAACTTTACAGTACCAACTTTTCTGTGTTGCTAGGTGTCAAAATGCCTTTCCCCTGAAATGCATGTTTCTTTTCCTGGGAAAATTTATTTCAAATACCTAACTCCTCTAGAGAGCAACAAACATGCAACCTGGGTAATTTTCATTGAAAAGACTGAGCACAGATTTTAGCCACTCAAGTATTTCATCAAGCCTTTTTTATTGTGGCTTTGAATCTAAGAGTCACAGCTGCATATTTGTTTGCTTCAGTTTTATTCTGGAGCGTGATTGTGAAAGAATCCTAGTCAGTTCCTTTCAGCTATCTTTCCTCTCACAACCTCATCTATACTCCCCTCTATGCACACATTCACACACCCTTTTACACACAAGCCGAGAGCATTCCAGAGGTCACATTTTCTGCAAGGGAGGTTTTCCAAATAGGGAGGACTCCCTAGGATAACGTAGGAGACCCCTTCATAACACAAGTCACTCCCCGACAGCCATGCAACATGCAGGTCACAGGGAATAAGACACAAATGCCTAGGCCTGGGACAGACTGGCAAAAGAGTTCACCCAAGAAACCTCCTTTGCAGCACTGCAGAAGCCTGTAGGAAAAAGGATGAGGTATCTAATACATACTGGATTTGTTAGCACTGTCTGACAGAGCAAAAGGCATATATCTCCCCTCTGCCCTGCCTCACTGCAAGGCTACCTCTCTCCAGGGATGCCATCAGCAAAGCCTCAGCCTGCGGTACAAAGTTTGTCAATTTCTTTCTCCTTTCATCCAGAATGGGGGTCATTTGCATAACAGATCTCAGAATCACAATCTGGTATGCATCTTCAAATTCTTAATCACCATTACCAACAAATCCTCACAGTTCATCCTCTGTGAGGTATGTGCTACTATTATTCCCCTACTATTATTTGGAGGAAACAGAAGGAGTTCTGCAAGGCTCATTGACCTGCCCAGCACTGCAGGTGCTCATGACCACGCAAAGGACTATCAGCCCTGACTGTTGAATCACGATGCCCTTCAGGACTTACAGCCCTCCTTCAGCTGCTGGATAAATGGTAGCTATACAGCTGCCACTACTTCATGGACATGTTTGCGGTGTCTGCAGCTTCATGATGTGCCTCATCATAAAGAATGAGGAATTTATGGCCTCTCATTATTGGTAGTCAAACGAAACACAGAGCTAAGAGGGAAATCTAGAAGTGATGTAGTATATTAATCAATACAAATATGTGAGCCAGAGAAGTAAGGATACAAGGCAGCAGAAAATGTGAAAGAAGGAAAGAAAAAATGATTTATCTTTTTTAATATAGATCACCAAGATCATTCATTATAGCCACCTGCAGGTTTGGATATCTCAGAAACACAGGGAAAATTACAGTCCTTCAAAAATACCAAGGTGAAAAATCACCGCAGTAAGAAAAAAGATCACCTGGAATATGCTTGTTGGCATAAAGTAAAAAAGAATAATTCACCAAAAATTAAATCTTTGTTGCCTTTAATTTAACTAAAAAACTATTTAATTAACAATCACTTCCCTCCACACTTCTTAAGATAAGCTAAGTGTTAGCATTCCCATTCCTAGTGCTGGGAATGATGTCCTCTGTTGTCTAGAAGATTAATGCAATGTGTACAGAAGCAACATAAGTTTCCCCTTGCTGTTTTGGCAGTCAGTCTTTATGTGAGAGAGCAATAAAGCTATTTGGAGTAGTCAGTGTCAATAATTTTCCAAATTCTATTTAGTTGGGCACGGTTAGATGATATGGCAGATGCACTAGATTGTGGAGAAATGTTCCCTCATACTAGATTTGTATTATGTTGCAACTCATTAGTAACTGTTTCACTTCTTTAAATCTCCCCTGATTATTTCTTGGGAGCACAGAGATACTACCTACAGACCTTGTCAATCCAAGCAAATCAGCTGAGAACATGATAAGGAAAAATCTGTAAGTACTCAGAGACCTGATTTAAATCTGAAGAACTGGGATTTTTTTTATTCTCAACAGAGGTCTGAGGAGGTACACAAGGATAGCCTTCCAATGGAAGGGAACCATCTTTATTTCATGCCTGTAATGGATAGGAATGAAAAGTTGCATGACAGAAGTGCATCAAGAAAAACTGAGGTAAAATGTTAGAAGAACAGCCTCAGGCATCGCAATTGCTCATACAAGACTCAGAAATCTCTACATCTGGAGATTTTGAAGCCACATCAGGAAAGTATATGCTGGAAAAGATAGAGGTGTAGTGATACAGGTTTACCACCTTGAGTGGTCTTATGAAAATCACTTTGGGTTCTTCAAATACTAATTTTTGTCTGTTCAAAACTGTATAAGGTCTGTAGCTCAACAAACGCCCAGCATTAGCAGTTACTTTTCCAGGCTGCAGAATCAATATAGGTTTAGTCAGGTAAGAAGCACACCAGTGACATAGCAATCCATAGCCTACAGTGGATTATTCTGCTAGAACACACATGATGTAATTGCATTCTTTATGTACAATTTATTTTAATTCTTTCTGAACAGTTTTCATCAGAGGAAGTGTTAACTACGTAGTACTGTAACACAAATTCTTCTATCATTTCTCACTTTCTGTGAGGAGAAGATTCTTACAGGCCTCCAAAATTGCATGAATTATGGAGTCAGCACTGTCCTAGATTGAAATATACCTCTCAATTTGTTCTCAACAAGCATTCCATCATAACAGCTTCCAGTTCATTTTTCATTTACAGCTGCACTGGTTAACCTTAAACGTAACAATCTGCAAAGCGGCAAAACTGAATGATTACACACAATCAACCCAAACATCATGCTCAAATTATAAACAACATCTGCAGAAATCTGGTTTTGCTGTTTACTCAGCTCTCATTGAGCTAATCTTGCAGCCCAACTAATGCCTTCTTGGACTTACACTGACTTGAACTGGCTTTTCTTCATCTCCAAACATTCCCTATCCTTGAAAACAGGTTTTATAAACAAGATTCAAAGGCCTACCTACACCTGAAAAGGATGGCATGGGAAGATGGTGAACTAACACTCTATCATCTCTTTCTTGACAAGTAATTCACTCTCTCCTTGGCTGGACAGGCTTTGGGTCCTCATGGCCCAAACTTTCCACATGCTTTGAAGGTCGTATCTGGTCTTGGAAGAGGGCTGCTGGAAAGGCAGGAGGCTTCAGCACAGATGACACTATCCAAAACTGGCCCTCAGTGAATACAAAGCAAGAGATAGCTTACTTTTCTACCTGACACTTTATTTCGATTTATATTAGATTATTTAGCAACAGTCAAACAGATTCCTTTTGTGTCTCTGTGACAGCAACCATTTCAATGGCTTTCTCTATAGCCCCTATCCCTAGAGCACTAAGCAACTATACAATTCCCTAGCCTTCAGATAGAAATCACAACCTTTGCTGGCTGGCAAGAGACTGGCCAGAACTTACTTCTGGGAAGATTTTTGGTGCTCAGCAAACATGTGTCACTAGAAATTCTTGTGATATCCAGGTGAAGCAACCGCCATACTCGACAAAGTGGAACAGCCTTAGAAACACACTCACTCTAGCAGCTGGTGATTTTGTGTGAAAGAACATAAAGAAAACAAAAGCCACTGCTTTCCATTAATCACTTTCCATTCCCACAGGTATAGACTTCTGAATTATGCTCAATTAGATCTTTTGGACATTATTTAAAAAACAGTTCACCTTCAGAGATGGGAGGGAGCTGAACAGACAGTTTGGAGGAATATCCCTGCCAATATACCTTCAGATCAAAGATTCAGAATTGTCCCCAAGTATCACCCTTCTTTCCCCAAGCATGACTCCTAAGGCAGTGAAGCCTTACACACTCAAAATGCTATCTACAAATTACTTCAGTGAAGCAAATTACACTCATGGATAGAAAGGCAACATGACAAAATTCTGTCCCTGCAGCACCACTCACAAGCTAAGGGATTATCTGCATGAATTGACTGACTTGCCCCTATATGTTGATCCTCTACTGCCATTTATAGATAGCTCCTCCTCCCTGCCACACAATGCCTCAACTGCTGGAGACTCCTTCCAGTCACCTTTCTCCTGACAGCTTTCCTTGAAACTGCCTCCATGTCAAGCAGGAAAATGTCCCCACTCAAAGCTAGTTGCACTGTACCAGACAGCTCAGCTATCCCAGAGGTGGCCACACTACAAACCAAGCACTGGTAGTTTTGCTGCAGCAGATTTGAAAATGGATGTATTAATTGTGAAACTGGTCACAATACCTCAATGGTCATGAACCCACAATGAGGTTTTGCTAAAATATTTGAAGCATCGCTGTTTCTGTTCTGCAGGGCTCTAAATAAAAAAAAAAAAAAAAGTTAATCTTTTTTCAGGATGCTGCACATATTTCCTTGCATTACTTCTGCTTCTTCCTTGACTTCTGAATACTTTACCAAGTATCCTTCCCTGTTTTTTTTCTGATGTGCTTCCTCTGCTTATTTACCCGCTTCTTCCTTTATGAAGAGTTTTGCCTCTCTCTTCTTAACTGATTCTCTCTTGATCATCTGGCTCATCTATCCTCTCTTTTTCTAACATCTCCCTGGATTTGTTAACTATCTTTCTATCGCCTTGTAATATTCAGTTCCCATTTGTCCACAAGGCCTCCTGTGATGTAATTTCTATGTTAGCATTAAATACCATTAGTACTTACTAAACTTAAGTATTATAGGGTGACACTCATTTATTCTCAGTGTAACTTCCTCTTTTACCAAAAATTCAGTCACAGCTGTTTCTTAGCAACAGATTTATCAGAACAGATTCGCATAGAAATTAAATACTCTCAAAAATGAACTGCTAAAAGAAACTAACAAAATAGCCTTATTCCTGACCACCATTAGAAGCAAATACTACAAAACAGAATAGCATGAGTTTATAATTCTGTATGAGTGTAATGAACACGTGTATAACATTAGCACCAACTGAAGTAGACGACCATATGAACTGCCTTAATTAGTGTATCTTCAAATTGATCTGCAAAAATAATCTTCTTGTCTTCAGAGATTGCAAAATCCCCAAACTGTGCACAGCCACAATCCTCTTGCACTGGACTAGATTCAAAACAGGAGTCTGCAATGGTCACATACAAATAGGTCTCAAAGGACCAAACTCCAAAAGGCAGACATGTACATTTCTCATTTGCATGAAAAATGCACACCCTCACTTCAAGCACACCAATACTAAAAAACCAAGAATTGGACTTCAGTGCAGAAGCATAATCACTTAGTATTTCATTCTTTGGAGTCCGCACATGTATACCATAGTTTCAGTAAGCTGAAAGTTTTTATTTTCACAGTCTTTAGATTTTTTTTTTTTTAACCTAAAATAACATGCTAAGCTCCAACTGGCTAGTTGGCAAAAAATGTAGAGAAAAACAAATCTGGGAACAGGGTGAAGGAGTGAAACCAAACATGAAGCATAAAACTCTATAAGCAGAAAAAGTGAAATAGCAATACAGAGTCTAATGCCCTTCATCTTAATATCAACTGAGAGTAATTTATTAAAATGACAATGCTGCAAAATCCCTTTTAACACCAGTGGAATCAGGACTGCTGTCTTTGTATTAAGAATAATGACAATCTTTTTGGCAAATGAAGTCTCATGCTGCTGTGGCACTTAGTTGTGTCACTGAAAGGCAGCACCTGTAATATATGGCTGCCCATGAATTATGTTAGGAATGGGTTAAAGTAATAGATCTGTATTATTCTCAAGAGGCAATGCCAAAAGGTAATTGCCCATATTTGTACCACTACATTATAGAGAATGACAGTTTCATGTCTTCCTAATGTTTAACTGAAAATCTATAAAATCCATTTCTCTTTCTTGCTGAGAAATTAACATAGGACCAAAACCTGAAATTCCAGCTCTGGTCATGCTCAGACAAAACTCCCACTGCAGTCAGTGGGAGTTTTGCCAGGGAGAGGATTAAAGATGGTACAATTTGCTGCATGCTACCAGAAATGTAAAAGCTGCAGAGCTAGGTTTTCATTATGGTGCTGCTCGGATTATTAAAATTAGCAAGAATTTTGTCTTTTATCTTTCAGTCACGCAGTCACGTGGACTGGCAGAGGAGGGATGGATGCGAGGCGGACAAGCCGGCTTGCTGGAGAGTGCTTAATGCTGGGCTGGCAGCCAACAGAAGTGAATCCCTCCTGCAGTATCTCCCTTCCCTCCTCCTCAAGAAGAAGCAGGAAAGAAGCAAAGAAGCAAACCTGTATCCTTAGCAAACAGCACTAGTTGGATGCAGTGCAGCACACTCATCATCACAAAAACCTACCTGTGCTATTCCAGCAATGGGAGCACACCTGAGCACACACTCCTTTCAGGAGGCTTTAAGCTGGGCTCTGTGCCACAGAGATAAGACACCTCACAAAAAAGATGGCAGGAAGCAGCCAACATGTAACAGCTTCACAGGGCTTCTGCCAGGGGCAGCTGGTCCACATGGGTAACCAGAGAAGCCCATTATCCCAAGGTGGGTACCTGGCTGTGCACAATTCACTGAGTGGCTGGGATGGTGGTGTTCTCCAGTACAGTTTCCAGAGGCATTAGAATTTGGTTTGTTAAGACAATAACAACTTTTCTTACTCTTCCAGCCAATTTCTCCGTATTTTCATGATGTGGTAGTAAACCCCAAGGAATGAAGATACTACAACTGGAAACAGCTAAGTTATCTAAACAGCCTGCAAAATGAAGCAAAAATTAAGTCCTGAGCTACTCACCCATTTACATTTTTATGAGAAAGCAAGAATAACATAGAATCTCACTACAGCTGTAATTTTTTAAATGAAATTTCATTTTCAAGAATATGATTACAACAGATTTCCAACATTTTCTATCAGTAGCAATACCATCTGGCACCAATTTCATTTCAAACTGACAGAAATTATTGCTAAAAAATAACTAATATGCACACTCACGGATATTTCTTATAATGCTTAATGAGAAAATGTATGCTTAGGGATCACCATGACCTGCAACATAAAGACCAATACAGTACTAATGACAAACACCAGCATAAAGACACTTGGATCCTGAATTTAAAATAACCTAGCCCTGTTGAATTAAACTCACTGATCTGGGTTCTGAAGCAAGTTTCAAAGTATATAGCATACATAAACTCACTCAATACTACTAGTTCAATACTATTCACCCTGATAGTAACACATGACTAAAACTGTAATATATAGCATTATTTTACACCTACATGATCTCCTGAAAGATCATTTTTTAAAAAAAAAAAAACTTCAGATAAATACAGATCTTGCATGGGAATCTGGTTATTATGGATTAAACACCACAAAAACCTTACAGTTTTCGAATTAAAATTGCATTGCTTCATTTTATTGGCATTTCCTTTTTATGTTAAATACCTGGCAAGACCTAAGATGTTTACTCCTATGAATGTTCACAGACAATGAATTTCAAGCTTTAAAATCTATCGTTCTTACGTAGTAATAGTACTTACAAATGGCAAATATTTGATTTGGGCTCTTAGTTGATGTGAATTGGTTAGAGGATCTGATTCATACCCTTCCCAGTCTCTAGTGATTTTGAGAACCTTGTGGGTTTGCATCCCATACAGAATTATTCACTGCTGGACAGACTGATCTGTTAGCATTTTACAGGCACACAGCATAAACATAAACTCGATGCAAGGAAAGACATGGGAGAATCAGGCTGCACAGGCTGTGCACTTGCAATTGCAATGTGTAGGTGACAATGACAAGAAGTTTCAGAATACTAAAGAAAGCAGTTACACATTCACTTGGACAATTTAACGTCATACACTAACAGTCCTCCATAGAATGCTGAAGCAGATAAAATTATTTGGTAAGAGGATATGACTCAGAGCAGGACTGCATATACATGCACATTTTCTTATGTCCATAACTGCAGTGGTGACAAAAATCTGAGATGAATAAATGCCCCTGATTTATTCTGTAGTGGAATACAGTGCTGTGTTCAATCACAGGTCAGAGCCAGGACTCTAGTGTAATCAGGCAAGCATCTGCACAGACTCTTTGCATCTTGCAACATGCGGATGGAATTCCTTATGAACACAGCAAGTTAAAATCACATTTATATTCTGTATTAAACAAATAAATCTCACAGTAGCCTGATTTATGGCACTCAAAGCAAGACATGCATGTCTCCAAATGGAGAAAAAAAATTCCAGAAGTTTTCTGGAATTTCCACTCCCCTCCTAAAGACGATCAAACCCTTTGTAATTAGACTGATGACAGGATAACTCAGTCTCCCCATCATCAATCCTCAGCCTCTCTGTTTTGTCTGCCAAAGGTTGCCCCTTCCTGGCACAAGTATTTTTCCCTTGGCAACCACTGATCAAACTGCTATCATGTAGGCCATCTACAAATCACCAATGGTTATAGTCGCTCTCACTATGGGAAGAGTTTAGTCCAGAATCCTGAAGCAAAAAATATTAGAGCCCCACAGTTAGGAACAACTGCCCCCAGAGGCAACATCATCACCTCCTAACCACAGGTTAACAACTTCACCTGCATCCCAGGGTAGTGGAGTTCAACAACAACAGGGTTATATATGCATTTGGATTCCAACAAAATGTGAAGTTGAAGCAGGGAATGGAAACTTGGCATCCTCTTTAGAAAGGAAAAGCAGTTACAATAAATCTTTGCCTTCCTCTTGAAGAGGTATGTGGCTCTTCACACTTTTTTTAACACAATGAAGAGTGATAAAGTGTGACTCTTCACCTGGAAAGAGATTATGCCAAATTCCAGAAGAAAACCAATGCCGACATATAGGAAAAGGTAACCTGTTATATCACACAGCAAGTATAAAACTGGTGTCTGCACATTCTGCTTCAAAAATGGTACCTCAAATGCCTGGTGGTTACTGGAGAAAGGAAATGCTCAGGCAACTCACAGTGAACTTACCTGATTTTGATTCATAATCTATAGCAAACAAATGCAAAGTTGCTAATTTAAGTCGTATTTAGAAAACATTACATGTATGGAAAAATGAGACAGCTGAGCAATTAGTAATAACAAAGAGTTACTGCTTGGTTGGCAGAAGCCTTCAAAAGACCCACCAGGGATCGAGCTATCTATCACTGGGCTACTTGGTACCCAGAAGACAGGCTTCACCAAGACAGGGAGACAGCTATATTACAATGCAGAGGTAGTACCTCAGACTGCCAAAGAATTACTCTTGGTTATAAAAGATAAAACAAAGAGAGAAATTAACCACCTAGCTCTTTCACCTAATCACCTGACATCAACAGAAAAATCCACGAGATGGGTTTACCATGAGGAAGCCAACACTGATATTCTTTCATACTTTTAATTTTTGTCTCTCATGTTTAAGGCAATATACATTGTTTTGAATCTGAATGGAAATGAGAGTCTTATGGAAATGTTTTCTTCTACAAAGCTTAGATTTATTGAGACTTTACATTTTTTTCTAATTCTAATAGTACAGGTATATACAGCCCTTGGATTTTTCTTAGGAATCTTAAAATATTCAAAGGAAGTGAGCTGACTTATGACTACGCATTAATTAGGTACAAGTGCACCAGGAATCTCTGACGTTGCTAGCCCTATTGACCTTCCTGCCCTCTGGACAATCTGGGGCAAAAAAGTGTGACCTAACTTACAAGCTCTGACTTCAGCATGCTAGATCTCATGAGGAAGCATTGAAACCAGATTTATGACATTCATCTTTAGAAAAAGGGGAATTCTGGTTTAGGCAGCAAGATCTACGCCAGGATGTCTTCTGGAGTAACAAGAAACGCAACCCATCCCTTACTCAAAGGTTTCCATAGAATTAGCTGTTTACTTGGATCATGTTCTCTGGGGCACAGATGACACATCTATTCCTGAGGCATCATCCATTTCAATGCTGTAGACGCTAAAATTTTGCTAAAACCTTCCCAGGGAAAAACATGGTGACTCTCCTGTGGGATCATACTAGTCATCAAGAAACTGCGCAACCAATTGCCCATCAGACCACAGTGAATTTAATCAGTTTTTGTTCTTCTAACTTCTCATACCTACTATTAGCTAGTAAGGGTTATTGAGGAAATATGATCTGTTGTGTCATCATTACGTGGTTCCCAACACAAACTTGCATATTTTCATTCTGCATATCAGCTCTCTTGGGAAGGTGTCATGGCTAGAACAGCAGTTGAATACACTGCTTCTTCTGGATGTGTAAACAGCACAGCACTTCTATGTGGCAATAGTAAACGGGGTTATGAAACACCCTGTCACGTTCATATTCTAATTTATTCTGAAACACTATTTGGGATTTTACTGATTACAGTTGGCATGTGTCTGAAGTTTTCTGCAATGAAAAACGAAGACACAGTAATGGCATCATACGAATGGCACAATGGGAATAAACTGAATTTGGAAACCACAATAGAAAAGCAAATTGTGTAAATAAAACAAGTAGTTTTTAAATTACTGGTTTTCAACTACAAGAGCAGGCCATTCATGTTAAACACAGTTTCAACTTGTGCACCAAACTAGAACTCTAATCACAATCAATTTTCAGCTCTCTTTCAAATGCGCTTTTCTGTTCTATTTACCGGCCTTTTTTTTTTTTTTTTGATCACACACTATGAACTGCAGTTCTGTGTTTTTGAGGGGATTATTTTAGCTGAAATCCCATTCTCTGTTTATAGACCTTAATGACATCTGGCTCCTTTATTATTAACTCTGCTCTGATGATGGAAGTCCTAGAGCTTTGGATAGTAACGCAGAAGCCAAACAAAACAGGCTCACTTAAACCTAAAGTATCTGTCACCTTCAACAAACTAGCTAGAGAACACTTACTTTAAAAACATGCACACTGTATTTGATTTTTATAGATAAAATACACTGCCCAAAAGGTCTTACGATAGAATTATCTAAATGTCAGAAAACAGAATTCTGTGACTTTTTGCAACTGTTCTCCTGAAACTGCAATATACAAAGATCTGCTTATTATGTACTCTGCATTTTTGCTTTAGAGCCTGATTATTAACATAATATAGGAAGAAACATCAATTACTAAACCTGAAAGGTGATCTTTAAATTAATTTTACTTTTAAAATGGTAACAGAATTAAAAACTAACCTATGAAAATAACTTTTTATTCCTGCAGTATGTTAAGGGAGAAATTACACGGAAATAAAAATTTCTCAAGTTACAAATATCCAATACATGGTCTTTGTAATTTTTTATCTCATTTAAAAGAACAAAGTAATGATATCTACAAGAATACTGCTAAATTAGGATTCATGTTCATTAAAAAATGAACCACTGTTTGCATTTTTACACTAATTTGAATTATCAAAAACATGAAGACTTTATGTTACATCTTATCCTGTTGACTTCATAATTTTCTGTGTGGTGTACATGCCTATTTTAATTTTTGCCTTTACATAGCTTTGGTTTTTCAATTGTTCTTTCTACCTAACTCTTTGCTCTGCTGAGGCTGCAAATCCTTATTAGAGTATTTCAATGGCAAGCTTGCTACCACTCAAGAAAATATCCAATACATCACAATTTCAAAATGTTCTACTTGGCAAAGAACTTTCATGAACCTAATATTTTATATTGTTTGAATATTTTCTTTACAGTAACTGTATCTACCAGCTTGCTCAATATCACAAATTACCTATAATAGCAAGTCTTATTGAAAGCTCCTCTTAGAAAAAGAGAATCTTTCTTCTAAATAGTGAGGATACACCAAATTGGTTCCAAAGGCAAATTTTATATGGATGATAAAAAAGCATACATGTAAAATACACTACATAACATCGCAATTCTGCTAATAGGTGAAAAATTCAAAATTCCCTATGAGCATACAAAGCAGATTTGGTATGACGCTTGGAAATATGCTGAGTTCCCAGAAGAGAAAAATGTGACCAAACATTTCAGAAGCAAGAAAATAAACATGTAACGCAATATCCACATCTGTCATAGTCCAAATACAGCAATCAAATTTATGGGAAAACATGACATGCCCTACTAAAAAGCAAAAGAAGGAAAAACTTGCACTTAAACTGCAACATAACCATTTCAACATTTTTGTGCACTGTTTCATTAGGTCTGTCAAGAAATCCAGATGGTCCAGGCAAACAAACAGAAGTCTGAAAGCAAACACACCCTTCAAATCACAGCAGTGCTGTTTCCTCAAAATAGTTTGGAAGATCAGCACAGCTTACTTGAGTATTCAACTAACCAACTTTTTCTGTTTAAAGTTCTGAGTAGATGAAGCATGCCCTGACATATAAAACTTGCTCGTTTTGCTTATGGCAAACAGCCGAATATGTAGTCATTTAATCTAAATACATCTGATCTAAATTGAATGTACATGCTAAACACATATATATTCAAATTAAATTAAATAGAAATAAAACCATTGTAAGCAGTTGGGGGGGAAGGTATTTTTTAAATAGGGTAACCATTCAGGATGCTATAAAAAAATAATTAAGGAGTTGAATCTCACTGTTTGTCAGAAAACGAAAGCAATAATACATACATTTATATCAATAGATAACAGGTGAGGAGCTCCAAGATTCATGTATTTTCCGATACACTGCACAATAACTAATGAAATACTAGATGGAATTGATTTGCAGAAAGACACAATGCAATGATAATGAATTATAAAACTTTATTTGCCTGTTAATAGTAAGTTTATCAAGTACATTTTTTGTAAATATAGATTGTCTAAACTATTACTTGGGAATAAAAACAATGATTGTCTATTATATACACTAAATATAACACTGATTCAACATGAAGAATTAGAAGAGAGAGATAAAAGATTCACAGCTTGCTGATGGATTACAGCAAACTATTTTTTAATGAGGTTATGCTACGGTAGGAGGCATTGTTTATCATTCAGAATATTATTTTTCTGAACATGTGAAAAACAAATTTTAGTAAAAAGCACATACGTTCAATACTTTGATACCAACACAATGACTCTCTTCCTGGTTTTAAGTTGAACCTGAAATCTAAGAAAGGCCAAGGAACACAGGGAATACATTTCATATGTATTTGCCAAAGACTCTGGTCTCAGATTTGTGCAGTGGCATGGCAGCCCAATTATGCTCTCACACTAGTAAAGTCAGTAATATCAGTTAAAACAGCTGAGTTAAAAAAAAAAAAAAAACCAACCAAAACAAAACACACCAAACCAAGACGAGACAAAAAAACTTCAAGAAACACCAAGATTTTTTTTTCTTATGCTGTGGACACACCTGAGGCATGATCCCTACGCTGCTTACCATCAACAAAACATCAAAGTCATCACAAGAAAGCCATGACTTCACCCCCTACTTGCTTGAGTATCAGATAGTTCCCTGAAATCCTATATAGTTGTTCTTGTCATTCCAGCCAAGGAACAAAGTTACGGTGAAAATGTGTATGCAATGAGGAGATTTTCCTCCTATATTAAGTCGTAATCTGCTTAGTAACACTGCTGTGAATTGCTGACTCCAGGGACTATAGGGGAATTGCCTTGTTCAAAATGAAAGCAGCTTGGATCTACACTGCCTGCAACTCTGCTCCAGGCCAGGACACACATGGTTATCCACCACACTCCATGCAGCCACAAAAGTATAGCTAATAATGGAAGGATGCTACTAAAATTACAAGGATATGGCATGTCTGTGTCATGTCTGTATCTCTTTTGATCTACCTTTTTTTTGAATATAAGTTAACCACTTAACCTTTAGGTTTCGTTAAAAGACAGTAACATCATCTACAACTTCACTCAGTCTACATGCTTGTGGAACTAAACAGCTATATTTATTTCCAATTAATGCATAATTTTCTATTTTCACAGAGGATTTAATTGTATGTACAAAAGAAAAACAGAACAGAAGGAAGACAGCTTCAAAAGTTTGGGGATACACATTCCCATGGAAGTGGGACAATGAAATGCGCTCTGAAGCATGTAAAATACACAGTACCAATGTACTGTGCTCCCTATAATGTTGTATTTATAACTTTAAAGGTTTCCAAATACATCCACGAGCTCTTCCTGTGAAGGTCAGATGACAAAATCTGGCATAATATGGGCCTACATTAAAATCTGGAATATTTTGCACCATCATATAATGATGGAAAGGATATTCAAAGGTCCTGCATATTTGTACCCCATGGAGAAGAAAGCTTACCACAGCCCACAAAGGAGGATATGAAGCTTTCTCTGGAACAGAACAGAAGGAAAGACAGAACCACTAAAAATCAGAAGGAAAAGAAGAAGCCAAAGAGAAAGATGAGGGAAAAGATGAAGAAGAAAAAAAGACTAAAAATACTTTCCAATTATTTCAAATGTTAAATACGCAACCAAAAAAAGAGGGCTGAATTAAAAAGATGTCTGAAACGATGCATTTTTTTTACCTGTCTGGTAATGGCTTCCAACTTTACAAACCATTTGCAGGTGTTTAAGCATTCAAGCAGCTGCAAACAAAGTGCTGGTCTTCATGCTGATGATTCAGTTCTGGATTTATCATGGATGGCCGGATGAGGCAACTGAGAAACTGTGCATTTGCATGAATTCTGTTGCATGAAGAGGCAATAGGAAGTTTAATGGTCACTCCTACATGGCAAACTTCCATAAGTTTTTTAATCTTTGAAAAACTGTGCAACTGTGCTTATGAACTGGCTGCACTCTAGGAAAGAAATAGATTTCTAGTGCTTCTGCTGGCAGCCAAAAAAGAAAGACCAGTTCCTGAGAGAACTATTTGAAGCAGAATTGTTTCCAACTAGCTGTCCACAGGTTTTCCTGGCACTGTCTGCTGCCCACAAGGATCTTGCTCCCACTGAAATGAATGGTTTTCTTCTCTGCTGCATGGGGGATATCCAGCTGATAGTCAAAGGCAGAGGAAAGCTTGGGGACTGCCTTGTGGAAGTTAGGGTACTCAAACACACACATACTGCCATGAAAATGTGTCATAGCAGTCTCCATCTGCCCTGGCAAGGAGCTGTCACAACTCCAATCAAAAAAAGACGTTGTCCCAAACATCCTTCTGCAGGAATAGCAGGAAGAGCCTTCACAAGGGCCCCCAGCTTGCCTGGCATGGCAGGCAGCTGCAGCAAGCACAACACAGACTCCAGCTATTGCCTGGGAACAATGCACTTGTTTGCAACATAAACCTGGCCACTGGTCAAACTTCCACTAAATTCAACATGAACAGGTTTATTTAACAGACTGGATGGTACACCTTGCCTCACACCATAACACCACAAACACTGCCTTCTCTTCAGTCCCCCAACTAATTTTCCCATCAAACTGCTCAACAGCTTATCTCAGTACTTGTCTGAGTATATCAAATGTCAATTTAAAGTAAATTCTAGTATAAATAAACCCCTCCTAGGACAACATTAGAAATATGCTTTTATTTTAGTTTCATGTCTGGCACAGTGAAAAAAGTAGGAACTCTGGCTTTAGACATTTCATAGCCTTTTTTATTGCTCAGTGAAACAGTATAAAAGCTTTTTAATGTCAAATCCTGGATGTTCAGCAACTTTTACCATGTTAATGGTTCCTGCATGATTCTTAGTTTCGGTCTCACTTTATTTTAAGAAGGTCAAGAATTCGTAATTAATGGAGTCCTCTGTAAACCAATACCATTTGGGCAGATCAGAATCTCTACAGTTACAAGCAATGTCACTTACAATCAAGCTGAAAGACAGGAGCTATTGGGTACTAGAATTTCCATGTTAAAAGTTTAGCTCCTTTAGCTTCAAGAGGCTCTGTCCACATTCTGAAAATAAACCATTTTAGAAACACATAGTCTTTTTCCATCAATCATTAAACATCTGCGTTAAGACATTATTAGTAACAAATCACATACTGTAATCCATAAGGTTCTGTGAATATCTGCATCAAGTAACAGTGCACTGAGTGGCTAATATATAAGATACAGTACAAAGTATGTAAGAAGGATATTCTACTATATATATATAAAAATATGTATATTTCACTGGTGTATAAATCAGTTGTGGTTTATTGAAGTTATCTCCATGATTACATAAAATCCAAAATACTGTGTCAGTACATGCTGAAATATTTGAAGGTCAAACCTACTCTATATCATAAAGATGAACTGCAAAGTGCTACACAATAACTTACAAAAAAATTATGTAAAATCCCCAATCAATAACTGTGCACATTTATGCATATAAATATTATGAATCAGAAAGAGCTACCTTTTTAAATTAAATATTCAAAAATTAACTGCCAAATTCCAGCTCTGCAAGTTTGCCTTTTCCCTGCCAAAAAAAAAAAAAAAAAAAGGGTTCAAATTCTCACCTCATTTATTTGGCAGCAAATTGCGAATACATAACTGAAATATGTTGATGTTGTCCCTGCAAAAGTGAAGACTAGAATCTGGGCTACTGGGTCAAGCTCTGCTCATGTTTCAACTGACATTTGTCATAACTCCACTTACTTCAGTTCAAATATTGCTGACTTAAACAATTATCCATTGATTTAGAATCAGCTCAATGGCATGAGATCTTATTTCAACAGAAGGAAAGATGCATGTATAAGCAAGAAGTATGAGAAGAAAATAATTAAAAGAAAGTTAAAAGAGAAACAGTAATCAGAAGAGAAAGTTAGTATCTCTCTAAAATAAGACCACATCCACATAGATTTAAGAAGAAAAAAAGGAAGACATTACTAATACTGTTTCTGAGGAACAGCACAACACCTGTTGACGTCTAACATCAAACAGTAACTATGATGGACAGCCTCAATTGCTGCCATCCCTTCCTAAATCACTACAGTTTGTGCAGGACAACACCGTGATACCTAGGTCATCAATAAACTTTCAGTTCCATGTTCCATCCTCTTCTTTAATGGGGGGACAAGAACACATCTTTGGGACAGATTTTGCAGAAGGGAAGAAAGCACTTTAGCAACTGCAACTCCTCTTCCCTGGCCAGTGGCAAGAGAAAGAAAATAGCTCACTACATAGGCCTAGAAGAATGCAAATATAGATGTATTTCTTGACTAATAAGGATATTACCAAAACTTTAGTGCAGCAGGAATAAGGAACTTGGATGCAAGAGACTGAAAAAAACACAAGAAGAAAGCTGAAGCACTAAGATTCATAAGAGGCATAAAGCAAGTAAGTACACAGAGATAGAGCAAAAGAGTCAAGACAGTATTATCTTGACAGAGGGATGGTGTAGGCTGTAAAAGACTACAGTGAAAGAAAAGAGTGTTTCAATGGAAGAGTGAAAATGGATGAAATTAAATGGCAAAACCAGTGAAAAGTGCATACAGAAGAGACAAAATTTCTTTTCTTTTTTACTAAATGTAATTGTATGGGATTAAAATCAAAACATAGCTCAGAAATATAATCAAAATGCACAGAAATGTAAGCACCTATCTCAGTTTTTTGCTGCTCACCTTTGTAGCTAATTCTCAGTTAAAACACTAGAAACTTTATCTTTCTTATGATTCCCTAAACTGCAAAGATCAAAGTACAAACTCAAGGTTTGATAACTAAATAGCATGAAAATGAGTGTCTAGCACTATATCTAAATGCAGTTCCCTCTGCAAAATGCTTATCTTTGCTTAGCTTTACTTGTTATAGTAACTCTCCTCAGAAGAGAACAGCCTCTCCTCTGAAGCATACTGAAACATATTCCAAAGCATACTTCACAGTTAAACATGAACGGTCAAACAGGCCTGTAAGTATACAGTCTGAAGGACTAAGAGTATAGCATTGTTATTCTTGCTTTTGGCTCGGAATCTGCATTCCAGCCTGCTAAAGATTTGTACATTAACACAAACTTCTGGGCTATATTGAATAAGCATAACCTAACTGAATGGCAGTGATGGCACTGGTTCAATACCCAAACACGCTAACAAACAGTACTGCCACCTTTCTGTATGGAGCTCATAATGTCCATCTTCCTGGTAAAGTCAGTGGAACCACATACATAAATAAGATTTGCAGGGCCAGCTCTGCAATTTACTGCTTCAGGATTGAAGGTCATACCCTGAAAAGAACTTAACTTCAAGGATGTGAGCATTCCCACTGAAATCAGTGAGTTTACACACACACTCAAATTAGGCATTTGAAGTTTCGCAGAGCCACTAATGCAATAAAAAATAGAAGCAACTTTGCAGTTCACCTTTGATAAATATTATTTATAAACATCTTTCCAGTTAAGTTCATCAGAAAAAAGTTGACAAACAGTATAACGTAATTTGATCTCAATGTCATTTTGGAAGACATAGTGGGGACAAGGCAATAGGAAAGAGTATGATAGCTTATATCTGGACTTTCTTGAGTTTTATAGCTGCCTCAGGCCTTGGCTTCACCCTGCTCTTGCAAAACCAGCTACCGATTTGAATGTACTTCTACAGTTCTCCAAACACAAACAATGTCTAAAAGAGAAGTCCAAGGGAGGTGGCACTTCACTGGGCAAGAACACTGTCCACTCCCTAATGTGCAGCATACAGCTTCCACAAGCTCAACAGCCCCTCTCTCATCTTTTCCTTATTTCATTTACCCATCCAGTGGGATCTTATGAAATAAAACAAAACCTAAAAGAAACAAAATAAAATGTGAGAAATCATGCTTTTTTAAAAAAAAGTCAAAGACAAATTAAGAATGTCCAAACACAAATTAATACTTGACAATCAAACACATAAACATGAAATGCATTTAAAGCATACATAATGTTAAATAAAAACTGTACATGAATTTATGAAAATGACATTAGTTCTATCTTGTGGCCAACAATTTTATTCATTAACTAAAAATGCATAAGGCATGCTATTCATTTGTCTTTAACATATAAAAATATTCCTATCTAGATGTAATGCAATATATCTAGAATTCTCCAACAACGGACTGTACTACGCATGGGTCAGAAAAACCCCAGTCAGGTGTCCTGCTTTGTGCAAAGGCTTATGGTGAACAAGCCTGGGTGCACAATCAAGTTCTCTGTCTTATGTCTGGTCCACCAACTAAGCGAAAGGAACCCTGCTACATCACAGAGTTACCTAAGTCAGCATCAGGTTCCTCTATAACCTTTGTTTCATGCTTAGCTCTGTGCACATCGTTCTTTCTGCCTGCTCCAAATAAATAGGCTCCTGCCCTTAACATCATTAAATTACTTTGTAACAGCAGAAAAAAGTGGAGCTGGGGAAATAACAGTTAACTACCTTAAAATTTACCATTTCTAAATATCAACAGGAACTTAAAAATCAACAACTAAATATGATGATAGCACTTGGAAACACAAGTAAAAATCCCCGGGTCATATTCTGTTTGAGATGAAGGGGAAACCTATCCCCCAAATGTTACATAACTGTCTAAGGCTAAGAACTGCGAAGAAGGCTATTGTTTGGCCCAACAGACTATAGCATAAATACCTCCTAGAACAGCGTTGTCTTACCCAGTCTGTTGTTATCTGATGCAGTTGAGTTATTATGTACATCACTGTTGACAGTCACCATTACTTGTTCTAATGACATTCGAAAAAAAAATGTGAGAATTGTATCAAATGTAATCAGTAGTATTATTATTTGTTTGGTTTTGGTTATTTTTTTTACCTTGCTTTAGTAAGTTCTCAATGTCTATAAAAAGTGAAAGCTTACCCGTATTCCAGAGCACTTCAGACAACAATTCAGAGCCAAATCTTGATTTGTTTCAATGAATGGGACTTAAATTATCATTTTCAAGAGAAGCTGAATTTGACTATTAGTAATTAAGTAACTATGACTAATTCATTTACATGGCATTTTCTTGCTTGTTCTAACCTTGAGGCACTCTTAGTACTTCTACCCTGGATGTAGATAATGGCACACTCAGAAGCTGAACATGCTAGCTTTAAGCAACCACACATTTCCGAAAGGGTGGGGCAAAATTTCTTTTCTCTGAAATACCTGATAAGGTTTAGTGTAAGGTGGTAAGAAAAAAACAAAGGGAACTGGATAATTCACAGAAAAAATAAAGTATCAGTTGAAGTGAGCATCATTTCAGAACAGCTAGGCTTCAAGGAGGCTGTTTTGCCTAGAGAGGAAGGCTGTAGACTAGACTCACATTGAGAAAATGAGTTTCTTATGGACATATCCACAAGCAGTGATAAGTATCTTAAGAACTTGTAAGGAACACAACATTGTTATTGGAATCTGCGCTCTTACTGAAGCTGACAACATTTGGGTCCTTCTACTGCCTCCTCCCACATACATAAAGCATTTGAAGTGAATTCATATTGTTTTGCCATACCATGAAATACTTAATGAGAGAATTAAAAATCAAAACTGTATCCTTGAAAATTCAGTCCATCAAGCAGTACTAACAACACAGCCCTAAAAGCCTACTGTAATGTCAAGAAAAATGCACAGATGTAAAACTTGTTGACCTTCCTGACTGTATATGCATGTACAAACTCCATATAACAGAACTTGAGGAAGACTGATGATCCGTTTCTGTAGGCTTTTCCAGGCCTTTCTGTAGTATCTTTATTGAGTCACTGTGTTTAATCATTATTTCTTAAGTTATTTTCTGAAGGACGTTTGGTTGTTACAGGTTAGATGGAAAACAAGAAGTATCATCAGGGTTTGCTAGTCTAGAACTGAAAGCTACTGCATGGTTGCTACCTTCCTTCTGAATTTCCTAGGCTGTTCAGACCTCCTTTGTGGAACTTTGTTCTCTTAAGTCTGTGAGATTACGTACTTGCTTGGAGACTAAGTTAAAGGACAGGTAGATGTACTGACATAAAAACTCAGATCTACACACTTTAGCACTAAAGCAAATTACTGCAAATGAAAGCTTTCTGGCCTTCTAGTTTGTTCCTTACCCAATCTCCTGCAATCATAGTGAAATCACATTCCTGTGTTTAAAGTCACCTCTGAATTTTCATTTAAGACTTATTAGTGTACAGTAGTATGCAAGACAGGTAGGCAATAGACCTGTTTATATTCTTAGCTGCATCTGCATGTATATTGGTAACTCTAGTAGTCAACAGTGATGTCTAAAGCCACCAGTATGGAAGAAGCCTCAGACCAAGGACCTAAATAGCCTGAAAGTGTCAAGAAGCCAGTGAGGGAGTCCTGCAAGTCCAGGACTGGAAGGCCCAAGAATTAATGACAATGAGTTTTAGAGACAATAAATAAAAGTCTACCGACTTCATTTGCCGAAATATGGAAACCAACCAGGTACAGTATGTGGAGAGGCAAAGGACATAGAAATACAGAACAATGGTGGGGGGGATACGAAGGTTCTGACAGGACACAGGTGAAATGGAGCAATGAAAAAGGATTGAAATATAAAGATGCAGAAACTGAACAGAAGTGCTTTGGAAAAATGGTTCCAGGGAAAGTAGAAAAAGCTGCAAACCCATTAAGTGGCAAGCAATCTGGACTAATTTGTACACTAGATCTCTGACTGCTTGGAGTCTCTGAGGTAATAGAGGCAAAATATTATGGGCACTGGATATTAGGAAGATGATTTCTCATGTCCTAACTGCCAACTTCTCATCTGGCTTCTCAGAGTTCAAAAGGAGTCAGTTAGGCAGGTTAAGGCAAAGCCTGATTTTGGCTTGAGTCACTGCCAGGGCACTGGATTCTGAGTTTAATATATAGTTTAAGAAAACCCACTGCTGTTATGTAAGCTGCCACTCAGACTTACAGAGGAAAGTACACTAAAGAATAAAAATAAAAGACTCAAAATAAAAGTGGAAGAGAGAAAAAAAACTATCCATCTTTCCTGTACAAGGAATGACAGTACTTCATTCATCTTTTAAGGGAACATTATGTATCTGTCTCTCTCAGATGCAAATGTGTCCAAGACAATAAAGAAAATTATAAGTATTTTAAAATGTAACCTGCTGATACTTTATTTCCAATATTAGCTCTTCGTTCAGAGAGTTCTGAAGTGAACACTGTATTCATTATTAGTCTTAAAACAAACATTATAATGATTTTGCAATACACTATTTTGGGGACATCAAATTTAAGTCCAAGTGCTCTCCCCCAAAGACAAATGTGCTACAGAAAGTGCAGTTTGAATTATGTTATTAATGTAGATCCAGTTGAGCCAACAGTGAGGACTGTTTCTAGTCCTACGATTGGCTTTCTGGAAGTATCTCATGAGGTTTTCAGATCTGTGTCTCAGACACTGGATGACCCATAACTTCCAATAAGTTTACTCTCATTGGGAATTGGACAAAATGCCTTTAAGACTTTTAATAGTTTTTAGCTTTCCTATTCATTAGAGAAGAAAGTATAAAAAGGAAAGTATAATAGCAAAACCCCGTGTTTTAACATACTGAACGCATTCTGAAAAAAGAACCTTATGTAAACACAATCCTTTTTGTACGTAATGAAGCCAACTTTTTTCTCTTCTTTACCCAGTGTGCAACACAGAACTGAGCAGTTAATGGCATCATAACATCTAATGCACTGCCATGTTTGGGAACATTATTGTTGTGGAGATAGTCACACATCCATGGGCTCAATTTCTACCTGTTCCAAACAGTCTCAGTCATGTGCCTTCTCACTGGCTACGCTCCCTACAAGCTTTCATCTAAATCATTCAGGAAGGAAAATGTTATGACATGGTCATCTTCTGACCTTTTTTCACAAAACAAGGTGATAAATTTTAGCTGTCTGAAATCCTTTTTAACCAAACAGAATTTGAAATACTATATTCTGATGAGTTGGAGGTTTGCAGTCAAACTTTCTTGGTCATTACAAACCTGACCTAAACTCTACCAGAGAAAATAAGACTTCTATGTAATGATGACTTAACTGAATTTAAAACTAAGTTTCATATACTCACATCCCACTCTCTACATATGAGTTGCCTAAATTCAGAGTTCATGTATGTAAACCCAAGCATTCAAGGGAAAACACAAGCAAAAGAAGAGCAATCAAAAGTTTCTATGATGTTAAGTCTCATTACACATTCTCTCTTCACCACGTACATATGGTTTATCCTAAGCAGAATGTTACTTTGGTCCTTGATCTAAACAGAATATTTTGAAATGAAGATTAATTAACATTTTTACTTTCTGCAACTTGGAGGAAATCGAACATAATACAACATGTATCTCTGGTCTTTTAAAATTAACAGTGATTTATATGGAGAAAGCTCAAACTGGTAAGTGGAGGGAGAAAAGCAAAAAGATGTAGTTGCGTTACCTAAAAAGGTATTCTTATCAAATTTGTCAGTTTCTGGTTTCAAGTAGAAAATTAAATGAAACAATTCATTCCTAGTTTTATTTGCTTCTTGGATCTGAGCCATTGTACCAAAGAGCAGGGCTGGCTAATGCTGTGGCCAAATGAGGGCAATATGTCACCTTATTTCTACTGGAAAGCAAGGAGACAGTCCTGGTTTCTGGAGAATGTTTGTGGCACAAAGAAGAATGTCTTGCCTCACAGCAGCAGAAGATAGAGTTGTCTGAAGAAATCCATACATTTTTTAGGATTTTGCATATTTTACATGCAGCAGCCTCATTACTGCCTTGTGTTTCAGAGCACGGTAACAAACATTTAATACAACTTTTTATTTCTAAACACTGTTCTTAGCCTGTGAGGCACTAAAACAGTATTTTTCATCCATGTTGTCAAGAGCTCTAATGGCATTTGTAAATATTACTTTTGATACCTAAAGATAAATGCATGGACAAAAGACAAACAAATGAAAATCAAAGATCTAAAACCACAAAGACTTGGACACACTCTTAACTTATTAGAGGCCAAGGATTCTCAAAAAATTCTGAATTTTGCATTAATCTTTCTTTTGAGATCAGATTTCCAATAACTGAATTTACTTAGTAATTAGAAAAAGTAGGACAAGAAGAGATTAAACAGTCTATCCCATGAAGTCGCACATCAAGATGAAGAGTCTTGACCCTCTTACGTGCTACAGCTGCCTACCAGAACAGGAAGGCAGTACACTGTACAATATCATATTAACCTTGGGAATATTTATAGTAACTCAAAACTTCAGAGTTTTTGTTCTCCTTTACAGTTCTTCAAAATTCTGCAGTATCTCAGAAAGATTTCTTTTCTGCTATCACTAGCTTTTCCTCTAACATTTATATTTTTGCTCCACAGATGAGGAAACATAGTTTGTCATTTTATGGATGCTGCCACCTGCATGAGATTTCCAAATGGGCTTAATAAAATTGGAGCCATTAACATTAGTGTTGCAGGCAGCATTCAATCTATTTAATGGTTTGTTTCATTGATCTACAAGTTCATAAAAAGAGAAAAAGGGTCAAACAGAATTATATGTACTTCAGTATAGAACCCTATAAAGATGCTTGCAGTGTGAAATAAGTTAGAACCAAAAAAGTAAAACTTGATCTGTCTATTCAGCATTTTAGATGCAAAAAACATTTTTGGCTAGCAGTTCTGTACACTGCTTACAGGATCACTTAATGCATTAATCTGTTTTTCCTTAGTTTGATTTGGAGTTTTTATTTTACTTCCCAGTATGAGAAGATGTTCTCATTTTCCAAGCAGGCAGCAGAAAATTAAACATTTTCTCAGTGCTCTTAAGGAGAAAATATTGCAACTTTCTCAAGGACAGTCATTACCTTCATGTTTCATTTTACAGTGCTGCTGCTGATGCTGTAGTTGTTTTGCTTGCTATTGATTAGTGAGAGTCAAGGACATTAAAAGCTGAAGCTCAAACCACCAGTGCTCACACTTAGTCAGTGCATATATCTTGCACGACTTCTAATTCAGGGACAGGTTAAAGTGAAAAAGAGAGAGCATGACTAAGCAACTGTTCAGACTATGAAACAGAACGCTGCAGTAACAGCAGTTCCCCATAAACCCCAGTAAACAGACATTAAAAGAAACACAGTTCATAGAAAAGGACATAGCAATTACTATCTGCATACCCATTTTGAAACATGGATGTCTGCAGGTTATTTTACACTTCCTTTGCATGAAACACTGTATGCCTTAGAGATCAATCAACTTACCAAGAAACACTTTCTCAAAGCTTTCTGCCAGTACTTGAAAAGTCAAAGCTGTTAAGAAAAAAGGCTGTTTACCTTATGATATCCCTAGCATTTGTGTTTAATACACTCATTGGTATGCATGTAAAATACAGAAATGCTACTACACAGATACTTATGACAAGTGTCAGTTTACAGCCACAAAAAAGATCAGAGCACATGAAGGACACAGCATAATTTAGTCCTACCCCTTTGAAAACCAGAATCACTGTCAACTTTGAAACCATTCTCTCTCTACCTGAATATTGAAGCCAACTCTACCATCATGTTAGTTTGCATAATCCCAAGGATCAATAGATATTCCACATTTTCAATATATGGCCTTTTGACAAGAACTAGCAAGCTAGTTTTTATATACAAATTAGGGTTATACTGTTGTTTATTTCTGTACAATAAAAGTTATGGTCCTATATCCTATATATTCACTTATAATGGGATTATTTTACTTACTGTTGCCTTACAACAGTATTAACTCCTTTGATCATTACAGGCTCATAGTTGCTACAGAGCAATTCTCCAGCTTCATTTCTGTGACATTTTACCTTGAGTCTGTGAAGCCTGAACACTTCTTAGAAAATGCAAATCCTAATCACTAAGTGCCTGTAGTAAACACTTCTCTTTTTTTTTTCACTTCATTAATCTCAACTGCCTTCCTTTAAAGTCACTTCATGCATTTCCATGTGGCAATTAATGATGTTCCTCAAAAAAAATTGTCTTTTTGTGGTCAGTTATCAGGATAATGCACTGATAACAAGCAACCAAGAGCCAAATCCCAGCTAGCCCAGTTATTTTTTTGCTCCATAAAATCCTCTTCTGACAGGAAAATTAAGACATAGGTCTCCAAAAGCCCTGCTAGTTATCTCTTACCACAAATCCTAATGTCACAACACAGAGAAGAGACATCTTACAGTTGCCTTTCACTGAACCTTATCTACATCAGTCCTTCTCCGCAGCAATACATGCACTTTGAGGGACGAGAAGGATGTGGTATGGGATGGTTCCTCACCAACCTTGCAGTCTGGATTTATACTCCTAAAAAGACATCTAAAAGTCTGGCACACATTTTTCAGACAAGCTTGGAGTATATACATTCAGGTCCTACACCTCTTCCAAATCTCCAGGGACTTTTCTTTCTCCCAGACACTGCAGTAAGATGGAATCACACCAGAGACACTGCTTGGCTGTGAATGTCCCTCTGATTCCTCCGAAACAGAAGATGGAGACTATTTTAAAGGAAAAATACTGCACAACACAGTACTAAATGAAGCAGTTTGAGCTTCCTGTATCACAGCTTCTTGGAGCCAAACCGAAAACAATGTGCACTTACTCCAGTCTGGCCTTGGTTTGCTCCACTCTGTTCTCAGTTTTACATGGACACAAAATGCATCTCCATTCAAAGGAGCACTCTTTTCAGGATACACCAAGGAATGGAGAAGGAAAATGGTCATAGGAAAAAGGAAAGCTCCCACTCTTTGTGTTTATGAATGCTACCTGTTACAGCGCCTTTCAACACAAGAAATACTATATTTAAAAGGTAATTGCACTTAAATTACAGCCAAAAAGCCCCATCTGAAGACTCAGTGACTTTACGGGTAAAAGTAAACAATTTTACTAAATGATACCATGTAATTATAAACTTAATTAGTATGAAATAAATTAGGCATGAGCCTATAATGGATACAATGTTTAGTTACTTATTGCCATAGCTGCCAGAGTAGGTTATTAGCAAGTAAGTGAATAGGACTGTTCTCTTACTTAAAACTGTGTTCCTGCAACTGGAGCTGCTGGCAGACAGTATACTATATATATCCTGTTTGAATCCTGTTTGTCTGCTACCACTGAGGCACTAGGAAGAGAACTTACGAAGCTCTGTAAACAGCAATGGAAATATCCTTTCCCTCTCTGTGTATGTGGAACAAAGTCCCATTCTCTTACCCAAAGAAAACCACTCCCAAACATATTACTACCATGTAGCTCTGTTAGGGACAGAACAAGAAAAGGAATGGTGCTATCACTCAGTTATTTCTGTAGCATTGCCCAAGTGCACCTTCTGAATTTCACTCTTTCTACAGAGAGAATTAACTAAATGCACTAAATGCATTTGAAATAAGAGATATTTCTTTTGCAGTAAGAGAGACTGATATTTACTTGGTGACAATTCCCCCTAACGGCACTGTTTAAGAAATCCAAGGTCCTTGGATCTCTTTGCCTTTTCAGTCAATAAATAGCCAAACCAATATGCCTGACTCTCCTTTAGTCAGGCAAACAGAATGACTGCCTACCTTTGGGCTCCAGAAACCAAAGAGGTCCCAGCCTGCAACAGTCACAGGTTAGGAGTCCCTGGAACCAGGCAACGCTTTGGCCACAATGCTGCCAGCATTGGCCAAGGTGGTGCTCTCCACTTGTGCTACTGCCACTGCAGAAAGAATCAGCAATAGGGCTTAGACCTGCTTTCCTCTCCTGAGAAGGGGTTCCCATCTCATCCCCACCTCCCCAATTGCCTCCCAGAAAATAAACTAAGACTTACTTAAGAGCAAGGCTGCTGCAAAGTAGAGCCTGAATGACTCCACCCCATCAGAGCAAACTTGTGTATTTAGATGGGGAGCAGACACACAAGATACAAAGAGTAGTTAACAAGCCAAAAACTCTTTAGTGTAAATGGGATGTGCAAGATTAGTTGCTTCCAGGCCCATCTACTAAGCTAAAGACTTCAAAGACAGATAGACTTGGGGCACATTTGTGCCAGTAAAAAAAAGGTCACAGCCCAGGCTTGAGCAAGGGTGTATCTTCTTTTTTATCCACAATTATTTAATCTGTATTGAATTAAGGTATCATTTTGGCCCAAGATAAATAACTCTTTCCAGTTTCAAAGGAGAGCATGACTCAGGAATTATTTACAATACACAGTATATATGAGGCCACCTTATTTGAGGGATGAAGGAGAAGGGTTTTAAACATATGGACATGATCGATGCCTGTCCTTAAGGGTCAGAGAACACACCCTAGCCCCATTTTCTTTGACAGCATACTGGAAGCCTCAAACACTGCTGTGCTTTGCCCCAGAACTGAGTGAAATTATACAGTACATGCAAACCACACACTGTGCCCACTCTCCAGGGAGATCACTTAACAGATAATACAGAATTGAGTTATTTCTGATAGTAGAATGAAAGAGGTGACTCTTACGTGAAACACATGCTAGCACTGCAACTGGTTAAATCCCTTTCCAAATAACTGTATGAATTTTGTTAATGTAGAACACAGAACCCTGGTATTTGGCTGCTTTTAATTATTTTTGCTTGGTGCCATGAATCAATATTGATGGAACAGAAAGCAATTTTTGACATTCTGTCTGAAAAAAGTATTAACAGGTTCTTGAGAGTTCTTGTAATTTTACTCTTGTCTGGACCAGAAAATAAGACAATGATTGCAAACATGTTAGCAAATTAAAAAAATCAAAAAACAAAAGCAAACCACAAAACAACACCCCCCCCCAAAAAAAACCCAACAAACTGCCCCTCCCCAACAAACAAATAAAAAAAACCCCATTCATCTGAAGACATCAGTCTAAACATGGTATTTGGGACTTTTCCCTAGATATACAGCTGGGTTTGCTTATACCGAATGAATTCTTACCAACTGCTTCACAATGTATTTGTAATGAGCAAGTTATATTCTCACACTGTTATTTAGTCCATCCCAATTTATCATGTATTTCAATAGAATAAAATCCCTTTCAAGTCCTGTTCAAAGCCCTGACATTTACACAAAAAGAATATCCCACATTCATAAGGGAACCTAACATGCATCATTAATTATTCACAATTTGGACTGCATACATATTTTTTGACCAAAAATTTATGTATACATGTACATAATAGGATAGATACATCCCCAAAATATAACTGAAAACAAATTTAGTATTTCACAATGAGATCTGTTCTAAGGATAAATAATTCTGTAAATTCACCAGGCATATTTAAAAACCACACAGTATTTGCTCTTTATAGGTTAGGAGTCTGAATAGCTTTATCATCTCACCTTCATTGTCGCAGTCTTGCAATGAAAGCCATATTTGATCTACCAGACCAACTCCTTTTACTTCACCATGAACTGGAATGGAATGCATTACCATTAATGCAATTGTTAAGGGTTTGGTTTGCAACTGCCAATTCTACTCTTTTTTGTATATCTATATTTCTTCACCAATTGTTTTATTTTCCAACTTACTCTGCAGGAGACAAAGCATCCATTGTGACACTCCTAGACTGTTCCCAGTTCACATTTTTCACAGTTTAACAATCTATACCATGAGGAGGGCTGTCACTATTAATTGGTATTTTTTCAACTAGACTCTACCACACACAGCTTATACATGTGGTTTAGAGCTACAGAAATATGCATAGCTTAAAAATATTGATGAAAAAATCGTAATATCATGCTTTATGATAAGCAGTGAGAAAATATTCTTCAGTCACTGGCCAAATTTTTCTTAGTGTATATCCTTGGTCTGCAAAGATCAACTTAATGTACAGATAGCCCCCATTGAAGTCAAGGGTCAATACTTAGTCATACTGCATAAAGCACTTTTTTGCTCAGAGTTTATGTCTGGTTTTGTGTGGGGCTTTTGCTCTTGCTGGGGATCATATACAGACAAAAACCCAATTAATTAACAGCCAGGTCATCACTTCACTGCATTAAAGAATCCTCAAAAGACCTAACACCAAAATAGCTTGTTCGGCACCTGGCCCTATTCATTGCTCCCAGTACAGAAATTAATCTCTAACCAACTTGCACTGCACAAAGCTTCTGAAGTTGCTGTCTGTTGTGCCATAGACCCTGGTGTTTCCTCACTGCTTCCTGTAAGACAGGAGGTACCAATGTAGCAAAACAACAGGTTTCCACGACTCCTAGTCTAGTCCAAGGTAGTTCAGCATAAGGCTTGACAATGAACATAGACAAAAGATCTGCAAATTCAAGCCTCTCTGTCCTGAGTTTTCACATATCAGTGCTAAGTATTCTTGCAACTTAAAAAAATGAACTCACAAGCAAAGGCAATGGATCTGTTGTCAGCGGACTTGGACATACATTACAAATTCAATGTCTAAAACTAAACATATAAAAGCAAGTGCCAGCCAAATAGCAGGACTCATATCAGCTACTTAAATTATACTGCTTGAAAATTTGTGTAGCTACATATTTATATATATGTATATACAAATTCCCACCAATATATTTCACATGAGTCACTGAACAGCTTTTTCCTTGGAAATCATCTTAACATTAAGGTACTGGTCCCACACAAAAAAGCAATAGAAATAGATTTTCTATTACTAGCATTTTATGAACAGTAAAAAAACAACAGTATATACATAAAACTTGTTTGAGCCATATTAAATATGTCAGTAGCATGAGCAAATGGAACTAGGGATATTCTTTGACTGATTAGTGATTACAACCCACAGGAAATTTAGATCCATTGTGCTCAACAAGCATGATGAACTGTGTTCATAATATTCTACAATAAAGCTAAACTCCAGGAGTTTGCTCCTGAAATTATTTTGATAACTCCAAGTTCTATCATGGCTTTACCCTTCTCAGATTTTCCTAAAATGCAGGATAAGAAAGAGATGATGCCCTAAATTTTGTTATTTTTAAGCCAACATAAAAATTATACTGGCCCAACTTTTTTAGCTTCTACAAATAAATCCAGCTTATTCTAGTCAAGTTAACAGATCTTAAATATCACTTTTAAACTATGAATTTAAATTTAAAAAAGCAGACCCTGTTCAACAATATGGTGTTTAGGTGCATATAAGTAAGGATAGGCAGCCTTGCTCACCTCTTGTTAAAGCATCAAACCTGTATTTTAGCAGGCTTTTCAGGAAGAAAGAAAAAAGGAAAGAAAATGCTTCACTGAGAGAATACTCTTACAGGATTCAAACAAAAGATATTAAGACAGTAAGATATTCTTCTGCATTTTAGAGTGACTGCTTTTGATATTTCTCAAAACAGGAAAGCTATTTTACAGGGACATTAAAGGAACATTGCTTCCTTTCCTGCAATTAAAATACTGAATCTGGTACTCCTCTTAGAATTAACAATATAACTTCAGGAAGGGAGATTAGTTATTGAGTACATAACAAGTTTACTTAGCCTTCACTGAACCAATATCTAAATAAAGGAAAAAAGCGTACCAAAAATATACCAAAAAAAGTACACAAAACCCCGATAAATATTTCTTTAAATATACCTTTCACTTACAGTACTGGAAAACAAATTGCCAAAATGTATTAAGAATTATCACTGTCCACGCAGTGGAAAGGTCCTTTCCCTCATGAAGTCAGAAACTTGATTTTCTCAGACTCATCTCTGTTTTACTAATCTTGCAAAATCAAATATCCGAGATATGCTATACCACTGTTTCACAGCTTTCCTGTCCATAACACAATCACAGGATTACTGGGGATAGGAAGGGAGGGGAAAAGCCCCTTTCATAACTGACACAAAACCATTCATGAGCACAGCACCCCAGTTCCTGGATGAGGGCAGAGCCCTCTCCTGTAATAATACGGCTTTCTGTCCAAGCCTGACTATGCTAAGAGTTACTGATGACAACCTCGATTAAACAAGTAATTAAATCCTCCAAAACACTCCTGTGGTTGGGTAAGGCTTGTGAGAAGGACAGACACCAAGCAGCAGTTATGACCTTGAAAGGAAAGCATTGATCGGATTTTGCCTTGTGAAAGGAAGGAGGGGAAACTGAAACCAACTATCCTGAATCATTAATGAGCTCCCTCAGCATGCTTCTATCTCCAGGTTTTTACATATCCAAGTAAACTTCAGGCTTCCACAATACCAGCACATTTACAAACTACTTATGAAAAGCAGCTGCAAATTCATTCAAGACAACATGAAGTACCTCTAGGCAACAACTTAAAGGTGTGACTTCTTGTGTACTTTAGACTACGTAATACAAAACAAGATATGTTCTACGTATTTTTAAAAATATATATGCATGTGTGTGTATATACATATTATGTTCATTACTGTGAGCAACTAGAAGATGCTACTGATTGCCCACGCCACCACCTAAGCTTTCATTAGTACCCACTGATGAAGAATATGATTTTCCAGTCTGTGCTTCTTTCCTAGGACTGAAGGGCCTTTGAGCATACTTTCTATTAGGAATATCCATTTGTCCCTCAAAAAAGGAGAATTGTGGTGTACTTTTTGGTTTTGGTGGGGTTGTTTTGTTTGGGTTCTGGTTTGGTTTTTTTTTTAATGTTTGTTTGAGTTTTTTAAACAAAAGAAAAGCTCTTCATAGAATGGAATGAAATAAAATTATTCAAAATTTTAATTTTGTGGCAGGAAAAATCCAAATAACAGATGTTTTGTATTGATTAGCACTTAGTGCTAATAAGTGGAGATAAGGAAGCCAACCATTAGATGAGACATAGGAAGGTGTTATGATAATTTTCTCCTTATTCATCTCACATTTCACTACATCCTCCTATTTAGTGAGTTTTCCATCAATACATTCTTCAGTTTTTCTTCTGAAGTCTCCTTTCCTACAAATGTTCTCCAATAGCTGCTAGTAGCTAGACCTAGCAGTAGTCACAACTGCAGCTTATTGCAACTGCTAATTACTGCTACACAAACAAAGCCTCCTTCACTGGTCTTGGTTCATCCAGCAAATTATTCTCTAACTATTAATGTGTTTCTTCAGGGAAGTCATAATTTAGTTTATAGAACTGATTTTCTGATTTCAAAATGTCTTTATTAAACAAAGCAACCATGTTAAAAGATTGGAGAATTATTAAGCTGAGGTTTTTTTTAAAATGTGATCAAACCAAAAGATCTTGAAGAAAATCACTCAAAAGTCAACTGAGCATTGTCAAAGGAGGTGATCCTGCCCCTCTACTCTGCTCTTGTGAGGCCTCACTTGGAGCATTGTGTCCAGTTCTGGTGTCCCCAACATAAAAAGGACATGGAGCTGTTGGAGCAAGTCCAGAGGAGGGCCATGAGGATGATAAGAGGGCTGGAGCACCTCCTGTATGAAGACAGGCTGAGAAAGTTGGGGCTGTTCAGCCTGGAGAAGAGAAGGCTGTGTGGAGACCTCATAGCAGCCTTCCAGAGAGGGACTCTTCACTAGGGACTCTAGTGGTAGGACAAGGGGTAATGGCTTTAAACTTAAACAGGGGAACTTTAGGTTAGATATAAGGAAGAAGTTCTTCACAGTGAGGGTGGTGAGGCACTGGAATGGGTTGCCCAAGGAAGTTGTGAATGCTCCAACCCTGGCGGTGTTCAAGGCCAGATTGGACAGAGCCTTGGGTGACATAGTTTAGTGTGTGGTGTTCCTGCTCATGGCAGGGGGGTTGGAACTAGATGATCTTAAGGTCCTTTCCAACCCTCACTATTCTATGATTTCCTCTCAGACAGATGCTACTCAGCAAAGAAAAGTACACCAACAAGGTGGAAATACAAAAAAAAAAAAAAAAAAAAAATCTGTTTATCATCCAATACAGGAAAGAATAATGCAACAACTTCAGCCACCCCCGGCACACAGCAGAGCACTGGCAGAAATCTATAGCCTGTATCTGCACAAAGGAGTACTCAGTGCTGTCAAAGACAGTGAGTTCACATGTGTAGGAAGTTGGTTATTTTCAAAACATCCATGTGATTAAATTACCTATTTAATTACCAACATTTGCATTCTATAAAGACTAAGAATCTTCCTTAAAAATACAAGGACAATATGGTCACATTGAGAAAGATGAGAATCACTACTTCTGGAATCAAATTCAGGCACCTTCTGTAGGATATAAAATACAATATAAAAAAACACTTGAGTAACAGTGCTGTTTCTATTCTTAATGATACTGAATTAATGTCATAAAATAAAATGCTACCCATTACCTTACACAAACTATATAGGTGATTAAAAATTCCATACTGCAAAATCACACTCAAATGGAAATATAACAGTTCTGTTCACCACAGAAATTCACATTTTCGTATGCTAGCAAAAAAACGTCAAAACAAGATTAAAAGATCACAGGCAAGGAACAAGCAGGCTGGGTAATGATAAGGACATTCATTTAAGTAAGAGAGAAAGAGATGAGCTGTGCATTACAGTGTCAGTCTACATATGAAGGACAATGTGCAAACATTGCCATACAGGAAGAGAAGAATCATTCATAACGTTACAGTTCAGTTTTACATTTTCACTCTACCACAGTGTGTTCCATAAAATACAGGTAATGAACAGTGAGGTGTTTCAGTGCCATGAACTGGACAATATCTAAACGTCACAACCACAGGTCTGTAAAACCTATGGATTAAATCTTTCTTGTAAAAACAAGATGTTAACTAGGGGCCAGTGTGAATGCCCAGTGAGGGGCAGCGCAAAAGACACCTGACTGCAGGACACTGGTATTAGCAAAGGAGCAGGACATCTCTCATAACAGAAGCGTGGACTTCTTCCTCTGGTCCCATGATATTATTTTGAAACATACATACCTCCTGGTATGAAAATCCACACTAACAAACCAGCCTCACAACCATACCAGTCCACTGACTTCAAAAGCTTGATTTCTGGTTGGCAAGAGTTAGAAAGGAGAGAAAAGTCAGTTTCCGAAGCTTTCATGCTGCTGTTACAGAGCTCAGAGCAGCTCCTGGCCCCACCTATGGTAACTGGACTAGGTCTGGCAATCTTTGCAATGTACCTGTCAAGGATGCATTCCCAATAATGGCCTGACCTAGAACAAACTGTTGTTCTGGGACACATCATCTCACTTTATCAGAGTTTGCCAGAGCTGATAACCTCCACAGCTCTCAATCCTCCCCTCCCACTGCCTTGTCTTTTACTTTTACTGGGTAGTATTGCCAACCCATTCCATTCTTCATTCACTTTCCCACTGATTTTTTGCTCCTCTCCATGACATCATGACACCTTTTCAAAGTCAGCTTTGAACCTCCCCCAGATGGATGAGAAATCACATTACCCCTGTTTCTGTCACTCTTCCAACTCACAGAAGTTAGACCTACCTTCCTCATCATAACTACTGCATCTTCAATCCCACCAACTTCTCCAAAACTCTGGCCTTCCATCTTAATCCCTTCCTGCTCGTCTCTTTCTACTCAGTACACAATTGGAAAGGGGTGTGGTTTTTTTTTTTTGCCTTTTCGGTTTGCTGTTCCTTAGTTATACAGCAATGTTTTCCTTTATTACAGCCTTTTCCTTTTTACCCATGTCCTGGGTTCAGCTGTAACACTTATTTTTCTCCTTCTTAGTAGCTCATGCAGTGCCATGTTTTCAACTTTAGTCTGAGAACAATGCTGACAACACACTGATGTTTTTAGTTGTTGCTCAGTAGCTCTTATCCTGAACAAGGACTTTTCAGTCTCTCATGCACTGCCAGTGAGGAGGCGCACAAAAAGCTGGGAGGGAGCAGAGACAGGACACCTGACCCAAACTGGCCAAAGGGGTATTCCATACCACAGCACGTTGTGCCCAGTATAGAAACTGGGGAAAGTCATCCAGAAGGCCAGACGACTGCTCGGGTCAGGCTGGGTATTGGCGCGTGGTGAGCAATGGTATTGTGTATCACTTGTGTTTATTTTTTTTCCCCCTTTCCCCTTCTAGTTTTATATTCTTTCCCCTTGTTATTTTCCTTATCATTATTATTATTGGTGGTAGCAGCAGTGGTTTGTATTATACCTTAGTTACTGGACTGCTCTTATCTCAACCTGTGGGAGTTACATTCTTTCGATTCTCCTCCCCATGCCTCTGGGAGCAGGGGGGCTGAAGGGAGGGGAGTGAGCGAGCGGCTGCGTGGGTCTGAGTTACCAGCTGGGCTCAAACCATGACACCCCACCACAGTTTAAGAAATTCCTTACCTTCTCACTTAGACCCAAAGATCTGCCCTCCTAGTTTCCCTTCTTTTTTTCACCCTTTCCTCACTCTTCTCTATCACTTCTCACTTAGCCCAACTTCTTCCACAATGAAAGCAGGCTTTGAGCTTGCCTTAAAAAAAAAAGTTACAACACCTGTCTCTCAAACTATTACCTATATTTCTTACTGAGCTCATTGAATGAATTGCAAGAGGTTTACCAGGTCTTTTTCTTGTACTATCAGCCCTCTGGCTATGATTTCTCTGGTCTGCATCCAAGACCTTACTCAATGTTGTCCTGACCCATGACTATATTTCCTATTACCCTTACATCCTACATAACATATCATTAGCCTTCTGTGCTTAGTTTTATATGACTCATGATTCAGAGATATTTGTTCTGTCCAAACTGCCACACTCTACACTTCTTTACAAAATGATCCTTGAATTCTTTACAGTCAATTTCAGAACGAAGAAAATAAATTGCACTTTTCTTCACAAAGTAGCAGTCAAGGTGGTGCTACTACAAAAAATCTCCAGCCAACTGTACTACTGCTAAAGACAGACAAAAACCTACACAAAGAACTACAAAACATGATTTTGAAGGAAAACTGAATCTGTTCAGTCTGGCTGCAGGAATCGTGCAAGATTATGCAAAATTCACTTCTCATTTTTCCAACTTTAAAATTATAGACCTATTTTGCATGACTAGCAACGTCTTTTAGTGAAATTGAACAGCAGAAATGTGTCAGAGCTACAATCACATTTCAAAAGGTGAATCATAGCAGCAAAGCCATGAAGTATTTTAAAAATTGACATACTTGTTTTTTCAAGTGACTAAACTATGACTATACTGGACAAATAAAAATATTCAACCACCATAAAGTTCTGTTAAACAAAGCAGAAAACTGTTCTGAGTCACATTTAGGAAGATATTTATCTGCCTGCAGCTGATGGGCTATATAACAAACCAGGAATGTGTAAGCACACAGGAGCACAAATATGAATGTAACATGAATCCCTCAGTCTGTGTAAAAAGGATTCATCAGTTCAGGCTACAACCAGTGCTCGTATCTACCACTAGATAAGTTCCATTTTCTTACTGGCATCAGCAAAATACTTCTTGCTGTACCTTTCATGCTTTCCACACACACCAGCCAATGCAGTCAGGTGCATCTGAAGTGCAGCTAAGGGAACCCTCCGAAATTTCAGTTCCTTAAATTCCCTCTTTCCATAACTTTTTTGTACCTAAGACTCACCTAGGAGAATTGCTTCTGGTCCATACCTTGTCAACAGCAAGTTCAGGAGAGACCTTATCAGCTGGGCTCTTTCCTGTGACCTTTTCTTAAGTCCTGCCATGTTGGCTGGAAGCAGTATTCCAGCAAACATTGATATTTCATCCCCTATTGAAGAAGCTATTTAAGAAACACTCTAAGATGCCTCCCTCATCCAGAGCCCAGTGTGTTACAGTGTGAAGGTTAATAGAGGAGCGAAAGGCCAAGATTAAGTTCCATCTATTCTCTGCAAGGATTTAGTTTCCCATGTTACCATAAAGACACTTTTCTAGATGTACATGGAAGCTGATGCAGACAACTGCAGGACCTCTGGCGCTGCACTTCCCAAGGAAATGCTAACCCCCATCGATCTGAATGACTCCAATTCCTATCTACACTCATTTACTGGCAGGGTAGTATAAAGGGGACATTGTGTAAAAAAAGTCAGGCTCACTGACCTTTTTTTTTTTTAAATAAAGGATGCCATCAGCATACCAACATCATTAGATACCAATGATTCATTTCATGCTGCCCACTTCCTCCTCCCCTTTCCAACCCCCATCCCACTCCCCCTGACTTAGCAAGGACACTACCTCAGTTTTAAACATTAATACAGCTCTTTGACGAGGTAACAGTAATAAATACTAAATGCTGAAGCCAACACTGTAGCTGAGGTGGTTCTTCTTTTTTGCCTCACACTGAAGCAAAACAAACTGTTGACCAAGTTGTTGAACTGAAAGAAAGCATTTCAGTTAAAGCACTTCCATAGCATTGCTCACTGTCCTGCATGCATTTTCAGGATTGTAACAGAGGACAAAGGCTATCAGTAGTAAGCTGCAATGCAATGAGTTGGAAAAAGATAGGATATCTAACTAGCTAACTCTGAAGTATCTAACTTAAATTTAAGTAAACTCGAGAGTTAGGACAGCTGGAATAAGCACTTGGGAAACTCTCAGAAGCCCTGTGCCTTGTACATAAAAAGCAAGTCATAAATAACAGGAATTAATTTAGTGTGCACAAAGTGTGGGAGCTCAGTGCAAAGAGACATTGTTCCAAGGCCATGGTGTACGCAGCAGTTCACACAAACATTCTTTTGTATAGGTCGTGGTCAGTAAGAGCAGTGCTCAGCTCTACACTTAAGCAATCAAAGCACCTGTTTGTAACATCATAGCTTTTACTTAGCAAAAATGTCATCCTGGCTTCTGGGAGCAAGTCAAAATTTACAAAAGTTACCATCACCGCAGCACCTAAAGACTTAATTGCTAGGCAACATCATTGTGACTAACAGTGAATGTCTATTGTGGCATGAACACTTTTCGAAGCACACGGGTCACAGCCAATTGCATAAATACTGCAAACTCACAGTACAAATTCTCTTAGCACTCTTTGGCACCACAAGGGTACAACTGTCAGCCCAGAGCTGCCAAAAGCAAAACCAGCACCGGACTGCTGCTGTAGAAGGAAGGTACAGGAAAGCAGAGTAAGGCAGTCTCATCCTTCTCCCAGGAATATCACCTCTTCACAGTTCAAAGTTGGCACATTTGGGCCTGAACAGTGCAACTGGACAGAAACTTCCAGTCCCTGCAGGAACACACAATGACCTGAGCTCTGGAACTCTCCAAACACACCAAAGGGAAAAGTAAGGATTCCAAGTTTCTTTGTGGCCTCAGGACAGTCTGGTCCAATAGCCTGGAAGTATAAGTGCTCCTCACTTTCTCTGCTCGTTTGCTACCATGCTCCTCTTGTGCGTGCCACATGGCTTGTAGCATATTCCATGTGCAAGACCCAGGTATAGGCTGCTTTGCCAAGGAGTGAAAGGAAAATGCTTCCTCTGGTTCCTCTGCACTCATGCTAGATCACCTGCTGAACGGGTGGATTGTACCCTGTACCAACTAAAAGAAATTCCAAACTATTACTTTGTTAAAATAAAGCTATGTGTACTTATTTTAAACTTTTTTTTTTTACCAAAGCAACAGGGTGCTTTAGAGACAGGCAGAAGGAAACTTTCCCTTGCAAGTCTTCCTGTGTGCAGCAGGCATAGAATGCAACAATAGCCATGTTGGCCCAACTAAATTAAGATCTATCACCTCTGAGAGAGGCCAAAAGTATCTGCCTGAGGGATCACACAAGCACAAAGCAAGCACACAGCCACACTTACCCAGAATACCTTAGCTGCCCAGATTTCATGTATGAGAGGTAATCCCTTCACGCTGTGTAATAGCGGTATCGCTCACACTCACAGCGTCTGAGCAGGGAACAGGACTTGTACCATTCACCTGGCTCATAACCTGCACCCACAGGGCACATGAGGTTTACTGTGCCACCAGCAAGTTACATGACTTCTTCTGGTGGCAGCAGAAAAACCTGCATTACTGGAGCATGCAGGGGGAGGCCATTGCAAGAGCAGCTGCAATGCAGAAGCTTCAGGCATCATGAGAACCACTTACAACACCTGCTTAGCTGGCAAGTTGGCACTCAGAAGCACAGAAGAGAAATTTAGCAGCAGAGGTTATTGACTGCTCTCCAAAGTAACTGAGGGCTGTGAGAGTTCACAGGAAACCTCCAAGGGGATGGCAATGGGCAGAAATATTTAACTGGGTGGCAGCCACAAACAGAATTTGACTGCTGATTTTAATTTCATCCTTGAGCAACTAGAGTGTGAGAGACATTTAACAAATAGGCAACTGCAACAGAGCCAGCTGAAGATCTAGAACATGGCTGTTCTTAGTATATATCCCCCACATGCCACAGGAAAAAGGCAGATAATAGTGTAGCACTAGAGGTCCTGGGAGGGAACATTACAATGGCAGTGTCCAAAAAAATTACAGGAGATCAAGAAATTCCGTTTCAGAAACTATTGTGGGAAAAGGAACGTTTCTCTGAGGTACATTTCTGCTGCTGCATATTACTACAAATCACAGAAATACAACTTTTTGAAAGGGCAAAACCAGAGAGAGATTGAGCCACAAACCTTTCTTGGAAGTCCTTCAGTAACAAATGTTACAGCTGTGGCCACCAGCTCCTGTGCCTGAGCACAGGTGAAGCAAGGGGTTATTGTTACTCAATTCACTGCTTTTTAAGGAGAGTTTCACTCCAAGTTTGAGTGACCATCTTCTGACCAGAACCAAAGTTAAAATTTCTCCTACTTTACAGGGCCATACAGAGCATGTCTCCTTGTTGGAGCTGGCCCTGTCAAATGTGGATGCAAATCCATGAACACAGATGCTCATCAGAAGGGTTACAAATGAACTCCTCCAGCTACAGATACTTCCATGTAGTCTCTGCAGGGGACTTGTGGCAGTGCAGAGATTGTGCCACAACCATAGGCTATCTTCTTGATTCCTTTTACTCCATGAGACCGATAAATTTAAAATCCAAAATGGATCTGAGGGAGGTCTGAGGTCTCAGATATGCCTGCTCTGTATTATCATACCATCAGTGCTCAGAGCAGGCAAAAAAGGAAAGGGGCTGGTAGACAGAGGAATACGACAGTCTGGCTGGCCTAGAAGCCAGGAAGCTGGCTTTCCCTGCCAGGAAGAACCGAAGCTTCACAACCAAGTTTTGTCATCTATCAGGAACACACGAAACACTTTTTAGAAGTATTTCTTGAATGTTTGCATTATTCCACTTTGTGCTCCAGGGCACTCAGCTACACTGGGCAGATGGAGAAACAGTGGCATTAACCTTTAACACTAAGGAAAAAACTGACCTAGAATAAATATTAGTTATTAAAGTCTGTCCTTTTTACTTCCTTATAAAGGACCCTGTTACATTGCTCCCACCCTGCCACATTTTTTACGATGTTTCAAAAAAATCAAACAGAAGAGATAGATCCTCAATCCCACCTTAATTAAGAAACAAAACAAAACAAAAAAACCCACCAAAAAAACCCCTCCAAGAAATATGACTGATTTCATTTTGCTAGATTTGATTTCCCATTTCCATAATGGAAGCGCCATCAGTTCTTCCTGATTTCTGTCACTGGCAAAGAGAACAGTGTTAAATGGGACAAAACAGGACAGAAGACAAAAAAAAAAAACAGAATGAGACACTTGTTTAAAAAGGCAGTTCTGGTTTTTATATGGGATACAGAGCAGGTTTTAGGAGAAAATAAGCTTTGAAGACAGCACAAAATGCTACTCTGAAACAGAGAAGACCATTCCCATTTCACCTCATCACTCATTAATGGGGAAAAAAAGGTATTATTTATAATACATCATCCTTATCCTTACACTGGATTATCATCCAGCCTAAGGACCTACTGTAGCCCTAATGTTTTAAGTAAATAAGTGTGAAAGGCTAAAACAGTGGCCAGAGTGAGGCAGAGAGGCACACGTATCACCACCAGGAAGGAAGCACTGGGGGACATCTCCAGGAAGACAACAACTGGGAACAACGAGTCACTTGGAAAAGGTTTGTTCAGTCACCGACGAAGAAAAGCTTGGGGAATTCACAGGCTGCAGTGTTGGGGCTTCACCAACAGCTAATATACAAAGCTTCTCTGGGTTACAGACATCCTGGCAGATTATATACATGGGGAGGGGGAGGTGTGAAAAAGAGATACAAAAAGGACCCATTCATTCCAATAAAACAATCTTATTTGAACTTTCACCCAGAACTTAAATAAAACACTTATAAAAAAAAGTGTTCCTTTTGTTCTAGCAGCTTGGCTACCTTTTGTCTCAATTTTTCTTAATTCCTGTGAACTTTTGTACTTCCTCACTTCTTCCTAAGCAGCAACAGCATTGCTACAACAATGGCTTTACAGCATTTCTTATGCTGAAAAGAAGAAACACCATGAACCTGGCAAAAAAATCTAGAGGCTTTTTCCAAATATTCATATCCAAAGAGTGTAATGCCATGAGACGGGACAAAAAAACACAATGGCATCTTAGGATGCATTAAAGGAAGCTGTGAAAAAAAGTTACTCCTGTGTGGTTTTGCATAATCAGGCAAGAAAGAACAAGCAGTTTGCCTGATCTGGGGAAAATTAAAGTAAGCATCAGAAAATTTTAAAAATCATATTCAATCTCCAAGCACTTTTTGTTTGTGGAACTTTTTAGATGCACACGTTTGTCTGGAACAAGTGTCCGTTTTTTGTGATTCTGTCCATACTACTTTAAAAGACACAGCTCTGCTGCGGGAAGCAGAACAACAGCTAAAAGGAGAGCAACAGCACAGTGCTCTGTGACAGCCATGCTCAGAGCCCACGGTGAATCTTCCCATACTGAATGCTTTTAGAGCAATGAAACAAAAAAGAGCACTCCAACTGTACTAAGATCTCAGCATGTGCTAATGGAATTGGTAAGTAGCTAACATGGCCAGGAATTTAAAAACAGAAATTTACGAAGCACAGTGATTGTATTATCTACCATTCAGGGCAAGCACAGGGTTTGTCCCACGTGGGGGGGGGGGGGGGGGGGGGGAAGTTAAAAACAGAGGTTCAAACTTCAGAGCCATTAACAGAAATCAAATGGAAGGAAACACATAAAATCCAACAGGCATTGTAAAAGAAGCAGAGCAAAGTCCTAAGCAGCAGATCCTTGTAATCCCCAGTGGTGTTGTTCAACTGAGATTCACATACCTGACCCAAATAATTTCTCTGAAAAAGATGTCCCTGTACTGTAAATAGCATGCAGCCTAGTGTAACCTTTCAGCATTTCCCTGTCCTCACAATTAAGCTAGTATTCAAAGGCCACATAGCTCAGAAAATGTCTTCATCCACATGACACCCTTGTGTACCCCTTTTTTGCTCCTTTGCAGTGTGAGTTAACTTGCCCAGAGACAGGACAAGAAGCAAGGGCACAAACTGAAAATGAAGAAACTTAATTTAAGT
>NW_009932181.1:67214-121107 GCF_000696875.1 Nestor notabilis
TGTACTGTAAAGGTGATTGAACACTGGCACATATTGCCCAGAGAGGTTGTGGAGTCTCCATCCTTGGAGATATTAAATCCTAGCAGGCCACAGCCCTGGGCAACCTGCAGTAGCTTGTCCTGCGTTAGGCAGCGGGTCAGACTAGACACAGCGCCTGCCAGCCTCTGCTGTTCTGCTGCAAGCCAGTAAAAGCTGGACCAGCCTCCACGAGCAGCTTCCAACAGCGCCTCTGCTGGCAGCCGCTTCCATATTGGCCCCTTTCCTAGCTGGAGGTCATAGAATCATGGAATCAACTAGGTCGGAAAAAACCCATACAATGGACCTAACCCCTACCAGGGATACCATCTGTTTATCTACTATTCACGTTCCCACCTACGGTGTTGAAGAACTGCTTGGTTTTTAGCATTTGGTTTTCTAGCAGCATCTAGCTTTAGCAGTTGCTCAAATGGTGATCACAGCCAAGCACTTTGCAGTAAATGCTGCTTAAAGCATTGGCAATTGGGGCCACATAAAAAAAAAAATAAAAATTAAAAAGAGAGAGAGAGGGAGATAGGCTGGCTTTGATAGTCTTTGTTCCTTTTCTTTCTTTCCATTCACTCCACACATCAGAATACTTCTTCCAACCTATCTTTGTGCCAGATCTCACTCTGAATACAGGTAACATTTAATTATTATGTCCATCTTCTCTCCCACCTCCCATTCTCTTGTGCTCATATTTCCTCCTATATCTAGTCTCACTAGTCTCTAAAATTCTATGGGCTAAATCACTCTTTACACATAAGAAACTTAAAGAGAAAAACTGGGCTCTGTACAAGAAAGACTCATGAAGCAAATGCAGATGGAAACTCAACACAGGGTTAGTGTCTGCAGTTTAGACCTTTTTGACTGACTCGTCTGTACTGACACTACCTTGATCTAGGAGCTGTGCTATTCCTGTGAGCCTTGGCCCATATCAAGGTAGAGCTGCAGCAACTATAATTTTCCACTCTCCCCAATTCCACTGTGTCCATTATTAGTCTCATTTCTCTTCATTATTTTTCCTTTTTGTCTCTAAGCGGTCCTCTACTCAGCATCTTCCTAGTTCTCCAGTTCCTCTCACTTCGCACATGCCACATACATGTGCACTCCTTCATCCAATCTTGTATACTTCTATTTTTTGGGGCAAGTGGAGAAAAGGAAAGCTAGAAATGCTTAAATGTACGTTCTCATAGGGTGACATGGCCCCAGAACAATGCTTTAATGTGCATTTCTTTTCTTTATTAGAACACAAGAGAATGGTGACATAAATATTTTAAGATCTTTGGAAAATCCTTTACACAAAATTACTTTCACGGATCAGTTCACAAGAACTCTCATTCTTGAAGAACTTACAGAAATTCACTTCATAGTAAGGTACTTAGAAGCATTAACAACTCTATTTTCCAAATCTTCATGTGGTAAGTAAATATTACTGCCCCTATTATACAAGTAATACACTTGAGACTGACAACGGGTATGATCTGCCCATGACTGCAGGGACCGGAATGCCATTGTCAAACAATAAAAATAGCTTCTTGAGTGTGGTTCAGATGAGCAGTATCATTATTGCCTTTACATGTCTATTCACTAAAAATACTGTGGATTGGAGCATGTTCATTTTTTTCCACATTTTACCTTACAACACTGACTCACATGAATTAAACCCTCTTTTGTATTTTGCTCATTGACTAAATAATGAAACGTTCTGAAGACATTAAAGGATTGACGCCTACAGAATTGGCATTTGGGTAGGTACAACACAGCACAAAATCACTTCTATAGGTACAAATGGAAACTCAAAAAGTTCACGATTTCAGTGACTTGACGAAGGTCAAGTAGTAAGCATGTTCCCAAGCTACAAACTGATCTTGTTAATTATCTGGAAAACAAGGTAAAATTGTCCAGGAGGCCTTTGCTGCAAGCTTATTGCAGACAAATTTGAAAATTAGATCATACTTGTCAAACTGCAGTTCTTTGCTGAAGATGCAAAGTTTTTATTTTGTACTTTGTTTAGAATGAAAAGGAGTAAAAGCTTTTCTATTCTAAGCTCTTCTATGCTAACTGCATTTTATTCTTCTCCTAGTCTATAAGCAACCCAATTGCTAAAGCAAGACATGACATAACACATGAGTTATTAATAAACAGAACAGCTCTCAAACCATTTCCTTAGAGTCATCTAAACTCTCCAAAATCTGGACTCTTCAATCACCAATGTGAATGAAGTAGGGTTTGTTTAGAAGTCCCTTGCAATCACCCTCTCTCCCACAACAACATGGAGTCAAGTAAAATGTGTTAAAGCAGAGAATACAACGACCATTTTCTATAAGCTTACAGACAAGCAAGACAGAAAAGATTTTTCCTGCTGGCCTTAAAGTTACATCCAAAAGAGTATGCAAAAGCCTCAATAAATGGTCACATTCAGGTAGAATGGTAAAGCACTCCACTCTTAGCTGGACATCACTGTATTTAAAGTCATATAAATATGACTGCTTGGGTAAATGAGAGTTAAAGTCATCACAGATGCGTTGTATCAGGATGACAGTATTCTTTCATAAGGCTTTTATCATGCAGTTGTACAGTATTTCATGCCCAAACTAAAACACATTAAGACAACTGAGAAATATGCTGCAACTGAAGACAAGTTCCAAGCTGCCCTTTCCTGTACTGTCTTTTGGACCAAAGCTCAAAATGTAACAAGAGTTTACAAGCAAAACCAATACAGTGAATGACATACAGAGAATAAAAAAAACTCCTCGACTATTAGTGTGCTCCTCTTGGGATAATCAGTGCTATTAATTAGAAAGATCCCAAAGAAGTTCATGGCCCAGCACAAAAGTTACAGAAATCATTTGAGAGAAAAAGCTATCAACAAGTAGGAGGAAACACCCTGTTTTGACTTTGGCAGGCCAAATCCAGGGATGCGTTCATAACATTTTTAATCAGCTTGGTGAAAGAACACAGCACCTGACTGGTAGTCCAAATTTGAAACTTACACTCAATAATGATGACAAGCAGCTAGCAGGTCTTGAAGGAAAGGTAGTATCTTGGGTGTCTGTTCGAAAAGGAACACTGTTTTCTTTCTTAAATCAAACCATAGGATCTCATTACCTGATCAGAGAAAGACAAATTTCTGTACCCTAAACTGCATAGACTTGAAAGACCAAGAAAGTGGTGAAGCGTTCATAGTCAGGACTTATGTTCAGATCTAGTAGGTAGTTCTGAGAGCAGTCAAGGAAGGAGAAGCATCTTTCAAAGCATGACACCAAAGCCCAGAGGCACAGGAAGATAGCTGACACTGCCTAAGTACTTCCCTTACCTTTGCTCTACTGTAAGCACTGCAAGCTCAAAGCACTGACAGAGATTTCACATAAACGTTCAAAAAACCCTTCTCACCCCAAAGGGATTAAGTACACATATGTTTCCCCCTACTTCTGTCAGATTCTATTTGTTAACTTCTTAAAAGACAGGACAGGCTGCTTTGGGGAGAAGTGGGTTCTCTGTCCTTTATGGTTTTGGTAAAACCTACAGAAACTTCATTTATCTCTAACATATGGCAGCTGTGATAAAACTCTTGTCCATAACCATCCACTTCAAGCTTTCCTAGCAAGCAGAGAGCACTAAGCATATTGCCTTGTTGCTGGAATGGGGACACCCTGTGCTAAAATTCACTACAATTCAAATCAGCAAAAATATTTTCATCCTTTTAACTGAATTACACTATTTCAAATTTTATCCACTAATTTATGTTCCATCAGTTTCCTCCATACTTACATTCATGCTTAGTGGAATGCTGCTATAGTAACATTTGTGACTTGCATATTGGGTTGGTGATGCTGCAACTATTTGTTTATTTACATTTATTTTTCAACATGCGAGGTAGAATAGAACAGGTCTAGAATTATTCTTCCACAAATCCTCACAAGCCTTCCCCTCTACTCCAGTTCCCTTGTTATTTTTTAGTTTCATAACCTGGTTGGATGGAGTCAGAAACACACACAAAATGGTAAGATCTGTCTTGGCAGCCTTCAGTGAATTCCCACCATAAGCACTTTCACAACCCCCAGGAAGCAAGCAAGCCAAGGTGTTTCGTAAGAGCAACCCACAAATCTTAATGAATACATTTAAGAGATTAACTTAAAAAAAGCTTTCACCATTTATGCTGCAGCATCTTGCAAGGGTCTAAAAACCTCATCTTCAGATTCAAGCAACCAAAAGCAGCTTTTCACACAAAGCTGTTATCAACAGACCCTGTATGAGAAAGTGTTTAACACGTACACAAGCAGAGAAATAGAACTTTTCGTCAGTTACTCTGACGACTTTTGCAATGGCGGTCTGGAAGTCTAGCACAACATGAAAGTTTATGCACAGCGTAGAAAGAACAGTATTGGGTTTTTTTACTAAACCTATTTTAAGTCTCTCCTAGCACAGATCACAGACCGGTTTTGTACTAATAGTGTTCCTGAAGTTAATCATCAGAACCTATTTCCCCTAGCTCTAGAAGACAGTGAAAAGAAGCAGAGCAAAAATTAAAACAATTGCTTTGTACAGTGCAACCCAACTTCAACCAGAATCCAGAACACTACAAAATGTTTTCTTTTTGTTACTGGTGGTGAAGGAGTGTTTTGCTTGTCCTCCTTACCTGCAAAAACACTCTATTACTACAATCTGGAAAGGTAACTGAGTGAAATTAACATCTCCCAAGGTGTTTCCTCATCTTTGATATACAAAACAAAGTGAGAAACCAAAAGATAGGGTTATTTTTATACAGTTCTTCAACAGATCTTGGTAAGAGACTGGTTGGTATTGCCAAAGTAGTTGAAGCTTCCAGAAGACCTGGCGCTCCCTGTCCCATAAACTGGACTCTTTTCCGTCCAGTACAGTAATGGAAAGAAGACAACAGGGGCATGTGAGCTCTGTTATACTCTCTGCGGCTCTTCAACATGTGCAGTGCCTTCAGGTACAGGCAGCTGTGATGCAGCATAGCTCGGACACAACCACCAATTCCACATCTCTTCTTGGGGATGCTACCACAATCAGTCCCACACTTAACCATGCTCAAGCTCTTCAAGCACAGAATGACTCAGTAAGGACACAGTCTAAGAAGGGGCAGATACTGCCCGTACAAAAGATGGGATAAAACATTTAAAACTATGAGGCATAAAACAGTGTCTTCTAGAAGCTGCAGATGCCTACTGTAAACCCAACTGGGGTGAAAATTTCATACCTTATATAAAGACATTTCCTACAGGACACATAGCGCTGATTGCCTATTTAAACATTTCTTTTTCTGATTTTCAGTGGAACATTTTTTCCACGTACAGATTTACAGGAAAAATACCATTAAGAGCCAGTTTGACTGCTCCAGTTACCAAGTCACTATTTTGGTTTTTTTCTAAACTGCTCGCTGAAGAAGGGTGGGGAGATATTTGATGACAGGGCATCTCAGGTGACTGTGCTGTGTTTTCACAAGGTAACAGAAAAGTGAAGCACAGCCTTTTGTGTATTTCTGCCTGATGTAACTCAGGAAGCTTCTTACGAATGCAAAATATTCATCAGTATTTTGGAGAAGATTTGAAAAGAAGATTGTTTTCATCTTGTTTTATAAATATTTTCAGTGGCAATCTGGATATTTTACTCCTTCCCACGTCCCTACTAAGACTGTTTATTAAACCAACTATGACACAATACCGGTATGCTAACTTAGGACTAATTTTGCTGTCAGTGAATTCAATGGCAAACAACTCATGGAGTTCATAGGTAGCTGGCTTGATCCTTTTATTCAGAATTTCCAAGATACACATTTTAAATGTATTGTACTGATCAATGCTGACTGAAAAAAAACTTCTCTTCACCTTATTTTCCTCATGTTCAAATACCCTAGGTTTTTTATTTTCATTTATGAATTCTCAACACGTACTTATGCTGCAGGATTTTCAGAGCAGGTAATATTTTATTATTAGTCTGGCTATTACATATTGATCTGGTGTTCTAATCACTGGTCTTTAAACACTGCTTTAATATAAATTCAGTAATACTGATGATGATAAATGGAGAGAGTGTTTATGGGACTTTGGACTATGGATAGATCCAGACTGTGAAGCTCAGGTGAGAATGCAAACTTTGGAAAAGTTTGAGGGTCACTTCAGGGAAAAGTGAAGGTCACTCCTTTCAAGAGTTATTTGTAGCTCATAGTGACATTTCATCATATCAAACATACCATGCTTGTGATTAGTTTTTGAAGGAGTGTACCTGAAATGTGAACTCATTTTACTGATCTTCGATCTTCCTAACCATCATAGGTCAAATGTAAAGAATTAAATAAATACCATATACAAGGTTGCTGCCTTTTCATAATTTCACATAGTCCTTGCTGCATGGATAATTCTGCAATAAAAAACTACTGAGGTCAAATTTACTGCTCAGGCAAAGGCGTCACTTTTGTGAAAAAAGTTATACCTGAAGATACTAAAATACAACCACTATGTAAGGAGCTTCCTGGAAGGTAACTCACATATTAACACACAAAATGCAACTTTGTGCGTTCTTCCTCAGGGTAGAGTATATTTCCTAGTTCCTTCAATAATGTGGTGTTGAAATATTTAATGAAATTTTTTTAAAACCTAACAAGCATTCAGCTTTAAAGAGCTAACATTAGACATTTCTCAACATTGATCTCATTTAGCTTCCACCTACTTCAGATCTCTAAATGAAATTCAGGAAACTTCTGACAGAAAATTTACACTGAACTGTTGTTCAGCAGCAGAAAGTTTTTTCTAGTCTTTGGCCAAAATTTTGCAGTTCTGTCCTGATGGCTCCATGTTGCTGTTCAGGATATTTCACTATGAAAGTCCTCTTCCAATGCCACCCCAAAGAGCAGAGACTATGTCATACCAGAAGGAGGTGGGAGGAAAGGTTACCATGCCAGAAAGCTAATCTGCTCCAACTACATTTCTGCTTTGCTCAAATCTCATTTGTTCCAGGATCTATTCTCTAAACAGAATACAGAAACACAAAATATGCAATAGACACTCTGAAAAGAGCACTTGTCAAGAGCATGTAAGGGTTACCAAAATGTTAATCCATGTGGTACTATATCATCAGGACAGCTGAGAGGAAGGACATGCCATTAACAGGAGCCTACCAAAAGCTTACTTACCACTCTCCCCACAGACATATCTTAAGAGCAAAAGCTTATCTCCTTGAGCACACAGCAAACAACCTTCTAGTCCTCCCAACAAGGCAGCAAGTGGGGAGGGGGATGTCTTTTTTTTTTTAAATACAATTTCACCCACATTGCCAGACACAGACTGATGATATCATTAAAATAAGATAGTAATGGAGTTGTTGCAGGTACCTCTGTGTTACATATATCTCCATCTGGCTGTAAAATAAATAAATGAATAAATGGAAGGGCTTAGATTTTTCTCCTTCCATAGGAACATGAGCACTTGCCACTCTCTCCAGCTGCTACTTCCCAAGGTACAAACAGAAGCTCATGAAAATGTATCTGTCAAAAGCACCAGTATGACAGAATCCACTGCAAATGCACTTTCTGCTCTTGCCATTGTTTCCCCTTGAATGTATCATCTTAATGTGACGTTGTAGTATGGTTTGAAGTACCTCTTCAGCACAGATTCTCATCAAACTATTGTAATCAAATTCATATCAGTATAGATTTCATTTCTTATCTTCCTACCTACCTGCACTGACTCAAGTAATATTTTGCTTCAGGAAGTGTCCCAGGGGGCTTTGCAGCAGAAGGGAGAGAAATGGGATTTGTCATAATAAAAAAAAACAAAGTAGAAGAGTTTGATCCAAAATTCTACACTCTGCCTACATCTGCCTCTGTCCATACTTACCTGATGAATAAACACTAAATATAATGGCACTTATCTAGTTATTTTGACTGCTCGCAGTGCAGAAACCTATAGTATCAGCCCATACAACCCATAACAATATTGGAAGGTATAAAAAGAACCCTGCTTACCTTTCATCCCAAACTTAGAGTGTCTTCCAAACTTCAGAATAATGAGCATTATTACTAAGCCTGTGCACACCAGCGCTGCAATTCCTACCACGACATACACCTAAAAAAAAGAGGGCACAAACAGATTTGGCTTGTTTTGTTTTCATGATCAAACTTCGAAGACATTCAGCATACATTCAGATTAACCCACTTAGGTAAAGAGATTTGTTTCAACTGGAAAACATTTGCATTCAGATCAAAAAGAATAGAAAATAGCCACTTGTTGAGGTTTCTTCTGTCCTGCAGAGAACACAGATTCAGACACCTCTGAGAACAACTTTTTCAACATCCTACACATTCAAGGCAGGTGGGAGGAAGTGCACATCACCCCTTTCCCTTCCAACAGACTGGCATGTAACAAAAGCACTTGGGGAAAAAATACATTTACTGTGAGGGTGGTTGAACACCAGCACAGCCCACACTAACTGTGGAGTCTCTATCCCTGGACGTATCAAAGCCATAGTGGACACACCCCTGAGCAACTATGCTGGCCTGTTTTAAGCAGAGGGGACTGGACCAGAGGATTTCCAGAGGTCACTTCCAACCTCACACACACAATGATTCTATTATCCAATGAGACAAGACTGACTGGGATCCTCCCAGATTTTATCAGAGTGTTGCAGCTCACAGTCTGCTCTCTGGTTCACAAATGCACACATGCTCCACTGCCTGCTGCTTTACAGAGTCACTGATGCAGGAAGGCTGCAGTAGCAAACAGGCTGGCCACCCATTACTGGTTTCCAACAGTTCAGTACTGGAGAGCATAAGAGGCAAGGACACAAAGAAGAGGCCCACCGATTCATCTACCTACACCAAAATCTACTACAGATTATTAGATAAAAAACCTACACGTAATCATGTTTTTAAAACATACAATTAGAATTTGAAAGTTCATTGCAGCACATCCTCTCTATAAGGAGGAGCTAACTTCAGCACTGGAATTCAAGCAGTGATCTTAAAATCTACTCTGGATGTCCTCATTTTGTAAATAAAAAGTTGCTCTTCTTGGATAATATTAGGAGAAAAGTCTTAGGCTAAAAAATTACAGTTATTTTGAAAAGCAGGACACAAAATAACTAGCAATTTTACTTGTACTGAAAAGTGATTCACTCTTCCAAAAAACAGGGGGAGGACAAGAGCTGGAGCTCTTTTTTCCCTTTTTTTCCTGAGTTTGGATCACAGCACAGTAATAGCTCCAGTGTTCTGGTAGCTCAGGGTCCTATTACAATCTCTGCAGTTTTGTTAATTGTATAGCCAGAAAGTCCACCAAGATTACAGATCAGGAAACAATGTATATACTTACAGTGATGCTATCTTCATTGTCTTTGTTGGAAACATCCGTAGAAGTTATTTGATTACTGTTATTTGTGGTGTCTCCAAGATCATTAGGCGTGGTTTCATACTCTTAGGAAAGGAAAAAAGGTTGCTTTTATAATTTTGTAACCTTAGAGGGGAAAGGATAGTCTTTACTATTTCTGCTCACTAAGACTACTAACAACTCTCAGGGCTCTAAGCTCTTTGCAAACAATACATAATTGCTAATGTAGCTGGAACATTTGGGGGAATCCCTGTGGCAGATAATCAAACAAATGTGTTGTGACTGACAGACTTGAAAAGAGAAAGCATCTATGCCACAATTTGTGTCTCTACTAGAAAAAACAAGAGTTAAATAAGAACTCCATCCATTTTTATGGATGCTATTTTTATGCACTTCTGACTTCACATTAAAAATGAAAGACTGCCCTCTACACTGAACTTCTCCAGCCTTGTATTCAGCCAAATATAGGACAGTCTTAGCAATTAGCTTGGGCGCTTTTGTTTAGGTGAGAAGAACTTGGCAGATGTGTTTGTAGCTACTTTTATTACTATCAAATGTGAAATAGCTGGTTTTCTTCACTTAAAAATAATAAAAATATACTGTTGTGTGCACAGAGGCTACAGTTGAGCATCATAAACTGCCATACAAGTAAACATTTAAAAAATTAAGTGAGATGGTATGAAGAAATTTGATTAATATGATTCATCAAAATAATTCCACTGATAGATCTGCAGGGGTGAATCCAGAACTATTCTATAAAAAGAATGAACATGGCTTAATTATTTATCATTATTTAAAAATGAAAGACATATATCTACAGTCCAGGATTTACTGTCAAAATTATTCGTATGAGAAGAAAAAAAAATTAAATAGTACACTATGAACTTAAAGAAACATGCATTAAAATGAAATTAAAAATTCATATATTTTATGATTACATCTAGAAATACACATAATGTTCCAGTTTTATGACTGTAATGTGTGCAGGTGAAAGTAACAAACAGGGGCAATAACTGCATCTATGGCAAAATGCACCTCCAGCACTGTAATTTAAATTTGCAATTAACTGCATATGTCTTTACACATTTAAATTAAAATCAGTGCCATAAGCCTACTGTTTAAATTTTAACTAGGAATCTAAAAAGGCAGAGTGCAAAGGCATAGCTCTCACTACCTACAGAGGCAGGAACTATTCCGACCACAGAGCTGCTGAAGAGCAAGGGCAGGGAGGGCCCGCACCTCAGAGGGTTTTCTTCTTTAGCTCCCAAGGCCAGTTTGGAGAGCTCAGCTGGCAATGCTAGCAGTAAGTTGCACTGGGCTTTTGATCTTCATGCATGCATGAACACATTTGCTTTCTGCAAAGCACTTGGCAGACTGCAGATTTTTTGGTATATGAAGAAGCTACGCAGCTACCTTTGGCACCAGTGCTACAGTCAGTACAGTCAGGTAGTCTATTTTGGTTCTACACCATGCATGCTGAAGGACAGGACTCTTTCAAGCCAAAATACATATTAAGTATACAAAGGTTTCGTGAGAAAGCAAATTAAATTTTCTGGTCTTTTACCATTTCAATTCTTTGTCTCAGCACTGCATCTCAGTGCCTAGATCATCCTGTGCAGAGAAGTTCTAACAGTAGCAAGAGGCAAATGTACAGCACTCCTTAGTCTGGGCAGCACACACCTGGCCTGAATGGCTCACCTGCATAAGCAGCCTGGACATTTGGACAAGGTGCTGTGCAGACCATCCACCACCATGACTGCAGGCTGTGCCACAGCAAAGGATGAGACTTTTGCTTCATTCATTCTCAGGGAGAGCCTACTTTATAACAAGTACCTCAGCCTACATTATTTGGCTTCCTTTACAATTAGCTGGGACAATCCTCACAAACACAGTTTTGACCAGTTCTATATTAATCATAGCTTTAAAAGACCAATATAGAAAACAAGTATTTAGAGCCTTTACTGCTCTGGCTCTGTAATACAAACTTTGAAGAGGGAAATTTTTTGCTCTTAATTTTACCTGTAAATATAGTGGTGGGCAAAAGCTGATGCTATTTGCAGTTCTGTTTATGCTGTACATAGGTACTGTATGAAGGTACTGGAAGTCACACCTGGTGGACTAATGAGAACTAAGCAGAGTGGTTCATGTCTGCTCTGTGAAACCTCTGAATGCACTTTTATATCAAAATGGGCAAGAGCTAATGTAGGCCACACTGGTACACTGGTGCGTTGCCATTCCCCTTTGTATAACTGTGAAGTGCTCGCATTTGAACTAGTGCCAAATCTTCAAAGCCTCTTGAAATGGGTAAGCCAGGCAAGGAAAACGTATGCAACAGCTATCCAGTCAAAACCAGCGATTCTGGGTTAAACAAATGCCTGTTCATTTCACTATGAAATCCTGACATAGACACCAAGCACTCTGATACAGACAGTCACGCCTCTTGACTCACGCTATGTGGGACTAGTATCGCTTCAGGGCCAGGTTCTCTGGTGCTGCATACCCAGCCACCTGTGGCTACACTGACCACGGGGAACTGCAGCTGAGGCTGGGCAGTATTTGGCAGCCATTTCACAAACAAGGCACAGGGTGGCTGGGATACAGAGAACAGCAGAGCCACAGCAGCACTGGGGGGTCACTCTGCACGGTCCTCTGTGGGGCTGGCTGATATGGGGCATGTGGTCTCTCTCATGTTCACTATCACATAGAAGAAGCAGCATGGCACAGAGATGTGAATGCAGAGATAAAGAAGCTGGCTTTGCACCTGGTTTCCTGATGAGCCCCAGGTGAGTCACTTTATCTCTCTGTTACTTCCCAGATGGGGCCAAGACAACCTTCCCTCTCTGCTTGTTCCAAGAGGTGCCACAGAGGTGAGCTGGAGGGCAATGCCTCGTGCAGCCAGGACTCCCACCTCACGCAGAGTGCAGGACTCTGATGATCAATTCCCAAGGGACAGGCTTAACCCAGCTAAGAAGGACAGCGCTCCACACAAAGGAGTGCTCACGCCCAGGGTCCCCTGCCCTCCGCCGCCTCTGTCTCCATCTCCTCACAGCCTGGCCCTGCCCAGCTGTGCCCAGTGAAATGTCCCGCTGCGGGCCCATGGCCTGGCCTTCAAACCAGGGCAGTGCCCAGCGCTGGGGCCGGAGCCGCCCTGCTGTCCCCTTGCTACCCCGCTCCTGGCTCGGGTGGTGGGGCAGCCCCGGCTGCCAGGCCCTGCCATGAGGGACCCCGCTGCAGACGCCCCAGCCCTGCAGCACCACAGCACTTGCAGGGAAGAATCTTGCAGGTCTCATTAACTTTAATAGTAGCCAACAGACTGACAGACACACAGCTAGTCCCAGTGCCTTGTAGGATCAAGCTCTCTGCTGCTGCCTTCACCCTTTACACTAGACACATTCACAACATAATTAGCAGAGGGCTCTGAAAATGCATTTTAAAAGGAAGACTGCAGGAGGGGTGGGGCGTGTCTGCGCTTTAAATCCTCCTTCCTGCATAATCCAAGCTGTGGGTAAACACGTTAGCACAGAGCGGTCTGAAAACCACTCAGTCTCTGGAAGGGGAGCACATTCCAAGGGTCCCGCTGACAGCCATACAGGCAGTGGTTCTCCAAAGGAAGTGCAGCAGTTCCTACACTTTTCAGCCAGCCTCATTCATTCACCTCACTAACTGGACTTTTGAATTTGGAGTAATCAGGGAAACACTCTGGACTATGAAGTGTTTCTCAAAGCAAGCACTGAGTCACTGAAACAAAGATCAAAGACGGCAGTTTCAAACAGCAGAAAGAAAAGCCAAGAATAAAAAGGAAGGCTGCTTTCATCAGGACTAGGTCTTGCAGGCTGTGATCTGGTAGCACAACTCAAAGTGCACATCTTAGCAGAAACCTACCCAAGCCAATTGAAGCACAGCACTCACATGGTTAAAGCCATACCCAGGAATCAGGACCTTGATAACCAGCTCAGAATCAGAATCTTCCTGCACAGAGCTTATATAATAAACACATGTAAGAAATTGTGTAAACCATTACCACCTTCCTACCTCCACTCCCCCCAAAAGAAAAGAATTTGGAGAAAGAGGGAGGGGAAGCTACCCTTTAGTATTTCTAAGCACTTAAAGCCAAACTGATGCTTCAATTGTGCATTTGCTAAAGTTTAATGACTTGGAATGGAATCAAAGCAATAACATTTAGATCAGCTTAAGGAAACTTGAGTCATGGGCCATTTCATCCACATAAAAAGTACACCAAACAGAATCCAGCTTCTACTGGAAGTTAAAGGGTGTTTTGGGGTATGTTGGTTAGGACAGATTTTCCTACTCACCAGAAATATACCAGAAGTATTATGCTTTTCAATGTGCAGACTCTATTCATAGTGCACACTGGCTTTCACTAGGTACAGACCAAAACACTTCGCCTAACTAAAAAACTAATGTGAACAGTGTGTCATCAAATCTTCTGGCACACACTCAGATATCACTGAGTTGATGGTCTGCTTATGCAAGAGAGATTAAGGGAAGGTACAAATGAGTGGACGGAGCAAAATAAATTGCCTACAGAAAAACTTACTTGTGCCAACCTCATTTTTAAGCGGGATTTAGGAGCACATTTCTAGAGGCAAAACAAGTATGGAATCACCCCTGAAAAAATTAAATTATATAAGGAGAAATCACCAACTCTCTTTCCTTCAAGAAATGTCTCCAAAGAGTTCACGAAATCTCATGCCTGTGAGCTACATCAGACAGCTGTCATCCTACAGGACCAACTGCACCCATTAGTAGCAGTGGATTTATGCTTCTCCTGATGTGAATCAAAAGCAGCAGAGTAAGTAAAATGTCATATTGCACTCACGTATCTTAAATAATACAAGGCAGGAGAAGAATCAAAAATACAAAGTACCCTTCAGAACCGTGTTTTAATATGTGCTATTTCAATTTAATTGAGCCTGACATTCAATCTTTTAATGGTTTCAGTTCCTTCACTTCTATCATTAAAGAAAAGAAAAAGAAAAGCAAATATATACCATAAACGTCTGGATCCACAATTGGGCCACTACCTGTACATGGAGAAAAGAAAAGAAAAAAAAAGAAAAGAAAGAAAGAAAAAGCTTTGTAAATAGATTGCAAATGCTGGAAGAGTAAGAATTTCTTCAGGAACTGTTTGAAGAGTTGACATGTTATTTGCAATAGCAGTGATACCTACACAAATGCAAAGCAACATCAATATATCGCATTACCTGTTTACCAAATTACATTTACAGCAATGTTAGAGCTATCACAAAGGTTGTCATTTTGCTCCATGTAAAACAGCTACTGCACAGGGCACTAGCTCTGGCAAAGGCAGGCATATTTCTCAACTGGGCAAAATTTTGCTTTCCACTATTAACATATACATGGAGTAAGCGCAACAATTACTATTAAATAACTGTTGAAAAATCGATGGTAAAATTCTTCCTGACAGTAGGTGGAAGCAGACTTCAGTAAGCATTAACAATCACTGACTTTTTTTCTGGTCAAAAAATTTTGCTATTAAGTCAGTGTGAGCGCAAACCGGTTTAACTGTGAGCTGGCAAGTTAAGAGCTAGAGGTAGCAATGACCTAAGCAGCACAATTTCATTCGCTTTGTAAAAGGATGTTTCTAAAAGCCAGCTGCACAGCTGATGCACAGACAGAACTCTTACCAGAAGACTCAGATGTCTCAGAAGCCAGCCTTTACATGAGCAAATGGATACGCATCTAGTCAACACTTTTCTAAATTTTACTAGTTCCAGTTTGCAGCTTTTTCTAATTACTGCACATATGTAAGGCTGAGCACATACGTGAGTATAATGCACAGAACGCCCACTAAAATTAGTGCATTATTACACTATTCGAACTTTGAAAGATGCTTGCGTTGTATTTCAGCATACCCGTTCATTGTGGTCTATAATGTTTTATAGCACAGCTTACATGGTAGGCTCCTAATCAACTCTTTCATATTGTCACTCTTTCTTTTTGTTGGTTTGGAAATAAAATTAACAGATAGCTAAAATCTCTAAAGATTAATCAAACTTCAGAATGCATAATTCTGTTTATAGTACTATACAGTAAATCCGTAGCAATAAATCCAGGCATTACACTGGCATGAAGCCACTATGAAGTATGACCAGAACACCATTATTTCTGCTTGTGTTAACAGTGTGAGAATCTGTACTTAAAACACCAGAGCTGCAACCTATTTGCAGAATGGCAGCAGATAATTAGGTTTATTTTAAAATGCATTTGAAGATATTCTATTACCCAGAGACACAGGTTAATAGACCCCATGAGAACTGCCGTGTAAATCTGCAGAAATAAGTGAAGAAAGCTTGTACTAGCTGTCCTCAAGCAACATCTGACCATGGTTTTCTGTCCATAAAAGTTCATGGATTCAGTTTTTCCAGTATAAAACATCCATTTGCTGAAAGACAATATTTCTAATTTACCTTCCGTAATCTGAAGGGGAAAAAAGAACAACAAAAATATTCCCAGGCATCTACTCCTGAGTTAAATGGCAACTTTTTTGTTACTGTCCAGTGTAATAGCAATAAAGTAATCAGATTAGTTTAACCCCCTAACTCCTGCCAGGGATATAAACTGGAAAGTCATAGACTCCATTCAAATATCTTTTATATAACTAACTACTCCACTTCAAATACATTTGCAAAAAACAAGATGCTGGAAAATCACCAAATTTCTCTTCAGTGTTCCATTCATAAAAATGTATCTACTCAAATTAACAAAACATCTGTTGAAGCTCTAACATTAAAATTCACCATAGTCACTGTGCACATTTACACACAATTATTGTCAAGGCAAACACAGAACAGCATTGTTATTTTGGTCTCTGGTAGAACAGGCTGCTGCATAAATAAACTATGAAGAGACTTACCCTATTCACTCATCTTTATAAGCTATATCAACTACATTTGGTTTGCTTGCTTCTTTCCACATAATGTTAATATTTTCAAAATAAAGCAGCAGCAGAAGACTCAATCCAAAAACATACTACTGCGGAACAGCCCCGTGTTGTTATGCTGCACAAGCAAGATGCTACTTCTAAGGCATATTTAAGATATTCTTTTACTTTGACAAGACATATGTGACTTGGATTCCTTCAGCTGAATTTTAGAGTACAGAGCTGGAAGATTAATAAGCTTAATTAAAAATACTTAGTATTGGTAAAAACCTCTCCCACATTTCTTAGTTGTTTTGGATCAACTATGAGAACAGCCTCCAGAATAAAACACGAACATTTCTTGCTTACTGTTTGCCACAGTGTAATCAAAAATAATCAAGTCATCCTCAGCAAGAACTTTACAGGAATACAAGAAGTTTAGCAGACTAAAGCTAGTTAAAAATCTAGCTAATGGAATATGAAATTTATTCTTCCAGGCCTTCATATCTAAATCAAAGTCTTAATTTACAACATTAATTGTGTTATCGTTAACTCAGTCCAAATTTCACTGTGGTACATGGTTTCTTCTCATTTATGCCTGCATCCTTTGGACCAGTGAAAAATGTTCTGCACATAGCATGCTGGAAGTTGAGAGCATCTTAGCACAAACCATGTCATCATGTTTCATGCAATTTTGAAAGTGGAGTATTACACTGTTGATGACAGAACATGCTTCAGACTTACTTGTATTTAATTTAGATAGACATATGGATTATAGGTGAGGTGTTTGGGTTTTTTTTGTTCCTTTTGTTTTTACCTTCAAGCATTTGCCCGTAAGTGATGCAATAACCAGAGAATCAGTTTAAAGCTCAGTGAGTATACCCCACCCCATGAAACATCAGGGCTGGTATTTAATTCAGTCAGGAAGGCATGGAAATGAGCATAATACCAGGGTGTGGGCCTTAATCTTTATGCTTCATTGTACAATATGTGGGCCAAAAGAAGAAACTACACAGTAACGACAGCACTGAAAAAGCCTTTCAAGGGTTTTGAAAAAGCCTGACTGTGCTTTAAATAGTAATAGTTTAAAACAAAAACTGTAATACAATGCACAGAGGATTCTGGTTTCTTAACATTTGCTTTTATGCCAGCTTCAGTGGAGGAGACAACAAAGTTGTGATGTTTTCTAAATTTCAGTGCCATGATTCTCATAGGAAAAAAAATAAAAACAATATTGAGGAGGCTAAGTAGATAACCAATTTCCCCTGCTAATTTTTAAGACTGGTTCAGTGTCATCCACTAGGCATGAACTGATTTCTAGTGCAGTTACATCCTGCCTATACGTAGTCCAGTTTCATCTATAGTATTTTTGTGAGAGATTATCTTATCAGATTTACATTCCTTATGACTGTAAATCAGATGGAACAAATAAATGAATAATGCTGTCTTTCTAATTTGGAGGATACTTACAGTTCTATTTATTGATTTAAAAGGCCATAACTGGCAAATCTTCAGTGTATAAGGGAGAAGAGATTTGGATCAAACCCAAAAAATTATAAATTCACCTGAATGTATTACAGGAACTGTTATTCTGTTAAGAAAATGAACCCAGGTTCATGTTAAATAATCAGTGTGTAAGAGAACTTCCACTGTACACAGAACATGTATGAGGTGAAATGTTTTACAGAACCGTTATAAGGCAGTATTAGAGGATGCCAGTAGATGAAACCATGGCATGTTTCTGTAATGAGTCTATTTAAGGAAGAACTCCAGAGAAAACAGAGGAGAGGAGCACTAAGGGCAGCAGCAGTAAATAACGCCTGGTTATACAAGCTCTTCACCTTCTCCTTCGTAAGATGAAAAAGCAAAAGACCTGCCATCTCTCTCTCTACAGCAGACTGAGCTGATAGGAAAAAATGTTAAACTCAGACCGTATTTTTACCGTCTGTAGCCTGAAATGTGTGAGAGAGAATTTAAATATTCACTTTTTTTTTCCTTCTAGATAACATTAACACTGCACATTGCTGTTTCAAAAAAGAAGGTGGCTATTTATATCTCATGGCTAAAAAGCCAAAGGTACACAGATGCTCATATTTTCAGATATGACTGTGCAATTATTTCCACAGAAACATGCCTTTATTTCCACTCCAGCTGTGCAAGGTCCACTCAGAGTTTTTTTCCACATAAGCAATATGCTTACACGTATGTCTTCTTATTCTTACAGTCACTTCACATATGGTTTTAAAGATGTGGGAAAAGATCAAACCACAGTGAACATCAATCACAGCAGTCCCTGCAGTTCAATGAGTTAATCCACCTTGAGCCTGCTCACAGAGAATTTAGGAGGCATGAGGCAGAGCTTCTTGAGCAACTGAAGATGCATATATATAACAGGAACCATCTTGAACCTAAATATTCCAAGGCATGTGGGTGCTCGACTTTCATTGAAATGAATGGGAATTGACATTGCAATGCCTGTGAGGACCTGAGACCTTGTCCGTCCTGCCTCTGCGCCACTTGTTTTCCCCCCAGCTCCCTCTGGTGTCCTAAACAACATACTATCATGAACACACTGGACTGCACTATTGATTTTGCAACAAGGCACTAGATGGGCATCCCCCATGTCCTTGGATACACTGCCTACTTCCATTAGTAGGCAGTGCAGACAACTTAGAGTGCTTTCCATGATCAGAACTGAGGACTGAGAAAACACTTCAGAAAAAGCAACCTTTTCCTAGCCATAGCTAGCACTGAGGATGGTTGCTCAAAGGAAAGATTTACAGAGCATTAGCATGGCCTCCCTTGAGAAGCAATAAACAAGAAGAAAATGCTCAAGGAAAACATTATTTTACAGCTAATCTTTAAGACAGTCATTCAGAGAGGAGCAAAAAAAACCAAACCAAACGTATAAAAAACTTCCTCCAAAATAGGTAAACTGGCCAGAAGCACTGTGTCCACAGTCTCATCGATCTGCAGCTGCTAACATGGAAAAAAAATTATACTCACCGTCTCCAGGCACTGACATGAAATGAGCATCAACCCGTTTTTCATCCTCTCCATACTCATTCTTTGCCAGTAAGGTATAAGCACCATTATTCAGGTGGGTAGGATTGTCCAGCTGAAGGCAGCCATGGTATTCACTTTGATTGATAACGTGGATTTTAGTACAGATGTATTCAGACTCATTCAGTATAGCCCCTTCATAGAACCACTGCAGTGTGGGCTTAGGGTTCCCTTTCACAGTGAATGGAATACACCAGTGGTGATCCGGGGTTGGAGATTCAATAAATGTGATATTTGGTGCAACTGTATTGGAAAAAAGAGTGAGGAACATCAGAATATTCTGAAAAGCTGGCCAAAAGCAGGTAGTACTGGAAATATATTCAGCTAGGAACCCAAACTTTCAGATTATTGTCCTCACAAGATCAAAGCCAGAACAGATGACTTAATTCTCTGGATTCTTCTCTCAGGGAAAGACGATTTTCTACTATGCATTTTCTCATTCTTTGTTCAAACCTGTTAAATGCCTCAAGTTTACAGACTTGTTCTGTTTCCCTCAGGAGATTATTCCAACACCTTGCCCATTATTTCACTATTGGGAAATTTTCCTTGATATTTATTCTTAACTGCATCCAATTTCATCTAGTTATACTCCCTTTTATTACTCATAACAGTGCCAAGCTCAGAATCTCATTTACACTGTTCAAACATTTCTAGCTTATGTTTCTTCCCATAGCTATTACATATCCAATTTCAACCTACAAACCTACATCCACAGTGATTTTTCTAGTTTACTCTGTCATGAGCACATGCTGAACAAAGTTTGCCATCTACAAAGCGTTCCATTCCCATCTTCAATTAAACAAAGGGTTGCAACTTGTGAAAACATGCTGTCTAGTTCACATAAAATGAATTCAGGCTGGAGCTTAGATCTAAGAAGCCAGAGCCTCTACACTCCATGTCCCTTCCCCCTTCCTTGGCCCTGACAAATAAGTATATTATTCAAAGCTATGACAAATAAATTTACATCTGGCAGTACAAATGTTGTTGTGAGTGTGCTATTTTTTGAACAAAGCAGTCGTTGTTTTAGATAATAAGAACTTAAACATTTGTAGTGTCATAATTAATTCTATAAGCCTTTTCATGCATTCACACTTCTTAATTCCTAAAAGAGTGTTTATGTACATGCACACCATTACAAGCCTTCTCACACTGACAGTGCCATTGAGTATTTTGCACTACAGACCTTTACTTACAGATCATTCTAACTGGAAGATAAAACATTTAGAAATAGATTTTTTTTCTGAACGCAGGGCTGAAAACTTAAAATATAACATCTGCTGGTTGGGCTACTCCCAGCATTAACTGCACTAGGTAGTTTACATGCCTTAAGAGTTTTTGTTTCAATAACCTGCATGCCCAAAAAATATTTATACCCAAAACAGTTGCTGTCAATGTAGTCTGGCCTCAGGAGCTGTATGGAGGCCTGTGTACGTACAGAATACCGTGAGCTCAGCAGAGGCTTGGTCCTCTCCCACAATGTTCTCTGCTACACAGGAAATCCACAGTCCGCTGTCCATGGATGAAACATTCTTTATGGTTAGCGATGCAGGGTTCTTACTTGTGTCACTCTACAAGCAATCAGAAAAACATGTGTCAACTGCAGCATAAAGAACGAGGGAGAGGGAGGAAATCACTGGCCACACCTGAATGACATTTTTCATTTCCCATTCCTTTTAGCTCTATCAGTCCACAATTAATCAAAGGCTTACCTCAGTGTCTTATGCAGACACAAAACACCTACAGAACCAAATGTAACGTCATTGGCAGTGGAATCAAAGATCCAGAAGTCCTGCTACAAACTCTGCACTTTTAACCATTTTTCTGTCCTGTCATTTTCAGTTTCTGCCCTTCTTAATACTTCTCTGATTCTGCACAAGTATTTTTTTCTCTACCCATACCCTTGCTTATCCCTCTTTTCCACTTCATGACTGACTTCTATGGTCTATCTGCTCTGCCTTGAATTTTTTTCCCCTCCTATATTCTGTTCAATCCTTGCTTTACCTTTTGAGTCTTTCCTTTAATGCTTGATGTCTCTTTCACTGCTGCCTTCTGATGTCTATTGTACCTTGACAACAATGTGTCTTCTCTGCCTTCTTTAGCCAAATTTTTCTTGAAAGCTGCTGCTTCTTATGAAATCTTCCATGATAAATTACATACCTTCCACTACCTAAGCTACTGCCCAAGTATTGTTGTATGTGTTTAAGCACAGGTTACTTAAGGTAAGAATTATGATTCTTAGAAATCTTGATTCTTATGATTCTTAGAAAGCTCAGTCCCATTTACAGTCTTAAATGCCATACTGAATATGCAGCTATGCAACAGTGAATAAAGCTGAACTAAAAAAAAAGAAAAAGAAAAAAAAGAAAAAAGATAGCAAAGCTGATATTTTTAAAATCAGGCCCTTCATATGAACAATAATTGCTATTTTATACTTGAATTTTTCATGAGATACAAAACTGTTTTCTTAAATATGAAAGAAAAAATGCATTCAAAAAAAATAATAATTAGGGTAATTTTTTCAAAACTACTTCTGAGTAGTTTTCTTACTGTACACATACACTTCAGTGCTGCACAGAACACAAACAGCACACTGCATCTGTAAAACCACAGAGGTTTCAGCAGCAGTCAGTGGGAACACTCCTGCATACAGTACTGTGCGATCACAATTTTGAACCTCAAGATAACAGCTTAACTCCATGTAAGTTAAACTTCCCTTTGATTTCAGTGTATACTAGGGGAGGTGAGTGGAAAATCAAATACCCCATTACATATTTCTCTTAGTGTAACACAACTCTCAGAGGTGAGCCGTGCTCAAAACTGGACTGAAAGCAGAGGGGCTCAATTTCAGCTCAGGGATGAAATATAATGCAAGAAAAATTTAACAAACATCCATCACACTATGCATCAGCACAGAAACTGAGAGCATACAGTTAGTTTTGCAGGACTAGAGTTTAGTTTCAACTTTTTTTATTGTCTTTTGTAGAACGAGAAAGAAAGAGAAAACAGGCAGAAGCAGCACAGGAGGTGAAGAAAAGGGAGGCATAAATTGAGATATGGAATTGAGAGAAAGGAAACCAGAAACAATACTCACAGAAAAGGGAAGGATAGTTGTGAATGGCTAATGAGGTTTAAAAGGCATTCATTCTTCTGCTACTGAAAAGACTACTGTGCCCCGTGGCTACGTATTTAGCCAGCCTATATTATGAGTGCCTCTGAAATCTCAAGATTAAGTTATGCCAGGATGGAATATTTCTGGAAAGCTTGAAGCAAACTGACCATGGCATTTCACAGATAGACGGGTTAAAAAATGAGGTGATCTCACTTTCTGAACAGCATCCCACATTTGTTTTGGCTTATAACCCCCCCCCCCCCAAAAAAAAAACAAAAAAAAAACCAAAAAAAAAAAAAACAACCAAACAAAAAAGGGAGAGAAAGGAAAAGAAAGAGAACAACTTGGCATGGGTTCCTTAAACTGTTTTAATTTCTTGTTCTTGATGACGACTGATGCCTTTGGGTAGTTTTACAGATTAGAGAAAATTTTAAAAATGAAACTAGAGCTCTGCAGAGCGCTTTCTTTATGAGAGCTGAAAGACAAGCTAGTCACATTCTATACAGGCCTGATACAATGACCTCAAGGAAGAAAGTACAAAGACTATCAGACCCCCAGAGAGCCTGCCTTTTCCATACTGCAGGAACAGTTTTGGAAGTACACATCCCACATTTTATACAGACCAGGAAGCTTTAGGTGGCCTGCACCATCATGAATGTAGGAAAGCCAATGACATAAAATTGTAAATAACTGAGGGTCTTGTCCACTGTATAAATAATGGCAATTTAAGAAGTCAGCAGCTGCATGTTGAAGATTTGCTTATATGCCTCTCCTTATCAACACTTCCATCAGAGAAAACAATCATTCTATCTCTGCTGTGCACACAGTCTAAAGTAGGGACACAGAATACAAAGATCTCAGAAAATAAAATTCCCCTGCCTGGATGATTTTATTGAGAAAACATCTTCATACTTCATTTAAAAGGAAATCCATTGTTTTTAGTAAAACCTTCACTTCAATTTCTGAGGCTTCCTGTCATTGCTGTGTTTGTGGAAGGAAAACTAAGCCACAAAATTTTTACAACCAAATTCCAATACAGCAAGCTTTTGTCATGAAATTGTAATAAAATTAGAGACACAAAGCTTTTTTCATAATTAGGTAGATTAGACTTTCTCTGCATGCAGTTATCAGTGATAATAAGAAAGCCTTAGTGTTTCAGCAACCCAACTCCTCACATGACTCCCCAAAATTTACAGTATTCTTATTTACAAGTGGACATTCAAAAACTAAAGTGCAAATCACAGCCTCAAGAAGCAAATGTCTGCCATTCTCCACAAGCCCTGTGGCAATCACCCTGGATTGAAAGTAACTGGAAAATAAATGTAATCCAAACATTAATTTTCTATTTCATCTTTTTATTAAAAAGTTAATTAAACATGGACATGAACCTTCATTCCATCCTTCAGCAAGTATCCCCTGTCTCTGAATTGTCATGTATTTGAATATGAAACTTACCTCATGGTTTGAAACAAGATTAGTGAGCACCCAGGACACATTAGGAGGTGGCCCGCCAGTAGTGTCACAGTACAATGTGATGCTCCTTCCTTCCACTACGGTGATGTTGTAATTGCTTAGGTTTGCTGAGGGCAAGTCTATAGTAGAAACAACAACAACAACAAAAAATCCACATGCATTTGTATTTAATAGGAATAGACACCACCCAATTCTAAGCAGGCTGTATGTATGCAAGCAAAAACACCGCTAAAACACATATTCATTGTGTTCAGTTACTGTTCAGTCAAAGAGTACAATCAGCATCTTTGGAAACATGAATTTTTCAGCTGGTACATAACATTCTTTTGCAGCTCCTCTGCTTCACTTCCTAAGAAAACATTAGTGCATCTGGAAATACATAAAGCTAATTATATACAGAAATGTTTCAGGTGGGCAAACAGAAGTTATCCTAACTTCATTTTTTAACTTCAGTGAAAAGAAACCAACCTTCTCTTACACTTTAAAATGGGAAATTTAATCTGTTGCTTTGTAACAGCTACAAAGCAAGCTCTATTTTCCACAAACTGACACTGTGGTATTCCTACTGTTCTCCGCAACACTAACAGGAAAATCCCATTAGCACCCAGTACCACACAAGAGACTGCAGCTCTCTTTCATGCAGACACAGCTCACAGAAAGCAGAGCAAAACCTAGATCTTGTGTACAAAGTGAGGGACACAGGGCACTGAACAGATCAAACCAGAGGAAAAAGAAAAATTGCACAGAGCTGCTATCCAAGGCATCTCAGTAGACTTCGCTATTGCCCTCAGGGAAGCAGAAAAGCAGTGAGAGAAATGGTACCACTCACCAGGAAACAAGCCCAGATATTGAAAAAATCAGGATTCCCCCTCCATCTCACAGAGCTATAAATCACTCTGTATCTCACTCTTCAGCAGAAAAAGCAATGGGAGCTTCCCAAAAACTAAGTGTATGCTGAATGCTTACACAAACACAAGGAATTTTAAACTGACCCTCTTCAAAAACAATGGCAGCTATATCAACAGACTTCAGGCACAGAGGACCTCACTTATTTACATAGTAAATAATTATGCAACCTGCTAGAAATATTGTATTTTTTAAAAAAAATACTGTGCCATCATTTGGAGCTGCTACACTCTGTAAAAAGCCTTGGCCTCCTTTTTGAGGTATGTCTCATCAACTGTTCCATGCAAGTTTTACCTGCAATTTATCATCTCAAATAATCAAGCTTATCTGCTGTGCAGGGTATGTATGTATGATCTTTCAAAGACTTTCTGAAACAGTAGTTCTCTTTTGCTTTGCTTTGGTTTTAGCTTTCGTCATGGTCTTGCAGATGCAGAAGTTTAGCAGACTTTTTGCTTATGTAAAAAGTCCCATACAGTCAACCATCAAATCAGTATGAACACAGTACGGCTGCTAGAACTTCCAACAGAAGCTATATGCACTGGAAATCTCCCTTTAAGTTTAATTAGTTCAATAAAAATTAAATGAGAAGAAGTACTACAGAAAAGAAGACAAATAATTTTCCAGGCAATGCTTTCTTGCCTAATAGGATTTGAAGATCAGCACAAGTATACAATAACTGCTTAGGCAATTCTCCCAGTGCTTTAAGTACTGCTGTAATATGATTCCCATTACAGACATCATGGATTTCTTCTATTATGTTCACTTTATAAATCATATGTTGAAGTTTATTGAGACAGAGCTGGACAGTTTGTACGCCTTGATGCAGTAATCTGTTAGCGAAGGTAGCCATCTGCTCTCGCCTGCTGTGAATTCAAATCTCAGCAGTGTCTGTCAACTAGCTGAGCAGGAAATAAAACTAGTCTTAGGGAACATTTGGATATTAATTATGCTGGTTAGGGAACAGGGAGAGAAGTAATGAGATCATTTGCTTTATAAAGTTACACTTCCACACTACCTCTGAAAACCATTCCAACAACTCTTGCCAAACCTGATCGTGTGAAGAGATTAAAGCTTGCCACTTCTTCCTGGCCCTAGCACTTGAGACAAGGTCTACACAACAGATTAGTGTTTCACTATGCAAGCCAGCACAGTTCCTACTAACACATTGTTTCACATAAAACCTCTCATGTAAGCAAAAATAAAAACAAGTTTGGTCCCTTAGAGCCCTCCGTTAATAGCTGTTAAGTTCTGAGGCAACTTCTTCCTGCAGCTTGTTTATTTACAGAATAGGCGACTGAAGTTTAATTCCTCTGGTACTAACTGGTATTAAACCTGGTACTGGTTCTGAACCAGCTCTGGTTTTGGTTTTTTTGCAAAAGTCTGCACATGTCATGTTGATGTGATGTCTCTGAGGCGAACAGCTACATCATGCTTGTATCCTGCCAGAAGGTTTTAAAATAATAGCGCTTATTATTTTATAGATTCCTGAAGTTGCACTAAAAAAAAGTTGCAAGACCCAGCTGAAAACACTGCAGCAAGAAAGAACAGAACAGTCACATTACTGTGTGTTCTTTTTTATTCCCTTTCCCACTCCTAAAAGAGGTGAGTGCAAAATACATACAAGAACTGCCTTAGGATTTTTTTTTTTTCTGGTTGGGAATCTTGAGTTAATGGACTTTAAATGCAAGATTATTTTGGCTTTTACTTCCAGTGGCACCCAGACTGCTCCACAGCAGAATACACACTAATTGAGAAGTGAGTCTGTTTGGGAAAAGCACACAGTTGTGTAAGACTTTGTGGCTACAAAATGCAATACACTGGACTTACCAACAAAGCAATGACATTAAGCAGCAAAATCTGTAGTGAAAAATATCTGTATTTAAAAATACACAATGTGCCCTAACAGACAGGTATGCTCAGTATATACACTCAGTGTAGTGTGAGACTATTTATACGAGTCAGTAGCACATTGACACCTACACAATTACAAAGACATCAGCCATGCTGCATTTACTCCTGACTTAATTTGGTTAAATACAGTGGTTTAGATGACTATCACTTCTGTTGATACAGATGTACATTTTAAAGGACTTTGTATACAGTAATTGATACAAGCAATTAGACAACAGGTTCAAATACCTTTTTTACACTGCCAGAATAGTAAATTTAGACACTAGCATAAAAGCCCATACAAGGTAGACATGACATCATCTTTCCACAAGTCTCATCTTGGTATCTGTCAGAGAGAGATTATTCTGTGACCCAAAGTTTGAAACACAATATTTCTTTCAAACTTTGATAGCACTAATTATTATAATTCTGGATATCACTAATAACCCTGCTACTATCCAGGGTTTTTTTTACATTTGCTATGTTCTTGGCCTTAATAGCCTTCTGCAGCAATAAGCTTCACAGGCATGCTGTCCAGGCCATATACAAGAGCCATTCCCTTTTATTTGTTCTTAAGTATATCTGTGCATCTAAATTCATTAAATGCTCTCCTGATCAGACAGGACAGATAAAAGAGAGTTTCTGAATTATCATCTGAAGACTTTTTCAGCTTCTACATTTTCGGTTCTGGGATTTGTTCTGCTGCTCAAAAATCTTCACCAAGAAATTCTCTCAATATGGTCAATTAGCCTCACTAATACCTAAGAAACGAGATGATGAAGAAATGAGCACCTGAGAAAATACCATAAATCCAATATTGTATTCATTTATGCCATCCTTTGCACGCTAAGCCCCTGATTTTCATCAGCCTATCGACAAATTCTCTGGGGTGCAGACATGATGCAGTGTCATTCAATGTGTTTCAGTGTGTCTATGACATCTCTTTTTTGCTTAGCACATTTTTGTAGGTCAACCTGTTCTGTGACAAGAACAAGCAGTTACCAAGAAAAAATTGACAACTTTTTTCTGGAAACTACCAACTGCATTTGAATTTTAATAAGGTCATTTCAATCCTTACCTGAAACCCTTAATCATATCTTAATAAATATATCAGACCCAGAATGATTAAATTAATACTGAGCCAGCAATTATCTATCAAACTAAAATACGTAAACGCAGATTACCAGAACCACTAATTTATAAAATAACCCCTGTAATAGGAAGATACAGTGGCTCAAATCCAGTCTGCTTGCCTCACATAAGGTTTCTAAGGTTCTTAACTCCACTTGGTTTAGATTTTTTCTCTCTAGGGAGAAAGCATACAACTAATTACAGCACTACCGTACAGCTTGGTAACACCCACTACTAGTGCTGTCTGGAGCCTGAAAACAGGATGGTTGACAAAGTAATTTGTTAAGAACTGCGCACATGGATCTGCAAATTTCAGGTATCTTACTGGCTTTGAACAGGTTTTATCAATGTAAGATGGAAGAAAAAAAGAGCTTTCTTAAATTGTTCTACTAAAATTCTGCCTTATTTGAAAATACATGAATGTTTAAAAATTGCAAAGGTCTTTTCTTACGGGATTTTTTGGGTTTAAAAAACAAAGCAAAAAACTTTCTAGTAATTCTAGCTATAAAGGAGGCGGAGCCATTGGATATGTGATTCACCTCCTGTGTTTCACTTAGCAACTGTCTGCAGCCAACAAGCTCTGAGACAGATTTCAGCCATGAGGTAAGTGGGCATGTTTCCGCTAAAGACTGCAGAACAACAGGGCCAAAAATCAGCCTGGCTTCACCTTTAGAGCACTGTAAATAGGATACCCCAAAAGTTTACCTGCAAAACATAAATTAAAGAAACATAAATCACTGTTTCTATTTCCTATTGTTTGACAATCATGGAATCAACGTGCTCAGTAGATAGTTATTATAAGATGACAACCACAATCATATTCAATGAAAATAAAAAAAAGTAAAAAAAAAAAAAAAAACCCCAAACAAAAAACTAACCAAACAAACAAACTAAAAAAAAAGTTTGGCAAATAAAGTCCAGAATAAGCAGAAATGAGGGACATTTTAAAAAATTATCATTTATGTTTATCTTCATTTTTCTGGAGTCCAAAGTTCACAGATCACTTTCCTCTCCAGCTACAGGGAAGAGAAGCCTGGAACTTTTCACCAGGTACTGTTCTCCATTTCTCTACTGTAACTTTGGTATCATGCATAACAGAACTTGAATTTTCTCTTGGATTAAAATGAAAGTAAAGGCACCATTCTGAATGGCATAAGGGGAAAAGAGGAAAAGGAATATTAGATCATGATCCTTTTCCTCAGCATATTTCCATACTCTGCCCACTGAGTGTTATTGTAAATTAAAGAAACTCTCCCAGATAAAAACCTTTTCAACTCTTTGGGAGAATACAGAATCACAGAATCATAGAATAGTTAGGGTTGGAAAGGACCTCAAGATCACCTAGTTCCAACCCCCCTGCCATGAGCAGGGACACCACACACTAAACTATGTCACCCAAGGCTCTGTCCAATCTGGCCTTGAACGCCTCCAGGGTTGGAGCATTCACAACTTCCTTGGGCAACCTATTCCAGTGCCTCACCACCCTCACTGTGAAGAACTTCTTCCTTAGATCTAACCTAAAGTTCCCCTGTTTAAGTTTAAAGCCATTACCCCTTGTCCTACCACTAGAGTCCCTGAGGAAGAGTCCCTCCCCAGCATCCTTGTAGGCCCCCTTCAGATACTGGAAGGCTGCTATGAGGTCTCCACGCAGCCTTCTCTTCTCCAGGCTGAACAGCCCCAACTTTCTCAGCCTGTCTTCATACAGGAGGTGCTCCAGCCCTCTAATCATCCTCGTGGCTCTCCCCTGGACTTGCTCCAGCAGCTCCATGTCCTTTTTATGTTGAGGACACCAGAACTGGACACAATACCTCTAGTGAGGTCTCACGAGAGCAGAGGAGAGGGGCAGGATCACCTCCTTTGACCTGCTGGTCACGCTTCTTTTGATGCAGCCCAGGATACGGTTGGCTTTCTGGGCTCAAGCGCACACTGAAGCTGGCTCATGTCAAGCTTCTCATCAACCAACACCCCCAAGTCCTTCTCCACAGGGCTGCTCTGAATCACTTCTCCACCCAACCTGTAGCTGTGCCTGGGGTTGTGCCGACCCAGGTGTAGGACCTTGCAGTTGGCTTGGTTGAACTTCATGAGGTTGGCATCGATCCACCTCACAAGCATGTCCAGGTCCCTCTGGATGGCATCCCTGCCCTCCAGTGTATCAACTGAACCACACAGCTTGGTGTTGTTGGCAAACTTGCTGAGGGAACATCAATCCCACTGTCCATGTCACCAACAAAGATGTTGACCAAGACAGGTCCCAACACCAATCCTTGAGGGACACCACTCGTTACTGGTCTCCAACTGGACATTGAGCCATTTAGCGCAACTCTTTGCATGTGGCCATCCAGCCAGTTCTTTATCCACTGAGTGGTCCATCCATCAAATTGATGTCTCTGCAATTTAGAGACAAGGATGATGTGTGGGACAGTGTCGAACGTTTTGCACAAGTCCAGGTAGATGATGTCAGCTGCTCTGCCGCTGTCCATCAGTTCTGTAGCCCCATCATAGAAGGCCACCAAATTGGTCAGGCAGGAGATATATATATGACTATATGTATATAGTCATTGAAGAGAGCACTGAAGAACCACTTGATAGAGATACGCTTGCCATGTGGCACAGAAAATCTTGATGAGTGTTTTCCACAATGACCATGGTATTTTGCACAAGTCTGACAGGGTTAAGCTAGAATAGCCTCAAACACTCTACCGGTTGTGGTGAGGACATTAACCTCAAAGTTGTAGGTTAGATTCCTGAACTGAACCTTTAACCAGAGAGAGATGACAAAATCTCCTCCAGTAGCCACCTTTTTTAAAGTAAAATTAAAAAAACCCAACAAAAACCCAAAACCCAAATCCAAAAAGCTCCCACCTTGTTACTATGTGGAAGAACATCTTTTTTTTTCAGGAGGCAGAGTCTGTCAGCTCACTGGACACCAAGATATTTTGAAATACTAGAAGAAATCTGCCTCCAATCGTGTCACACCCGATTGTCACATTCAGCTGGGAACTTTTACAGAATATGATTAAATAAGTACAGCCTCTACCTGAAGATGATAAGTCTTTAATTATGCTTTCGCAGAGCCAATACACCCTTACTTTGCCTTTAAACACTCCATCAGTCACTTCTTAACTGAAATTAGTTAAGCAAATTTCCTTAAGAAAAGCCAATGTGTGCCGCAGCAAAGACCACAATACTTGCTAACTCATCTTCATGATTTTAGCAACAAATGCTACCTCTGAAGAATTGTCATCCCATCCAGGGCTTCAAATGTGTCATGAATGCCATGTAGCCATGCACCAGAATAAATTCACTTGGACAGTGAGCCATCCTCCACAGTCAGCCTGTATAGAAGCTTTGAAGGCTGCTGCTGCTATTTCAAGCCAGATGAAGGGCTTACATTTCCAAAGTTTACATCAGCTCCTTAACTTCTGCTCATGCACCTTTCTCTTATGGTCCTTAGGCCTGACCTGGGTTCTAGTAGGAAGACGCTGAAAAAGAAAGGATCTTGCAGCACCTAAACACTTAATTGACCTCATTCCCAGTATTAGTATCAACAGTTTTTCTGCAAGAATTTTTAGACTATAGAGGCTATCAAACTTATCAACACTTCCCTTGCTAGCAGTCTCTTGAATGTACCCAGCCATGTTTTCTCTCAAATTCCCTGAATGCTTAAGAAAATTAACTTACATCTGGAAAAGTTGTCCTTAATTGGTATTTAAGCTTCAGATCACCCACAACTTTCAAAAGAAACCCAAATACATTCAGGACAGTTGGGCTGAATACAGCAGCCAAAAGCTTAACAGATGAAGCAAGAGCTAAACAGCCTTTGTAATGTAATTTAATGAGGCCTAAACTAGCTTATGCAAGCCTCTAACAAACGCTTATTATTCACTAAGTGCACGTAATGCAGTTGCAATTCCTGTATCTTTATCTGGGGAATTTCATGTGTGTTCAGGAAATACTGAAAACAATGCCTACCTGTCAAATATGGCAACATGATAAACATATGATCCCGAAACTCAAAGATGTTCAGGGAACTACATAAATGAGTAAAATGGTGGGTTTCACTCTTGATATCAGGTATACTGTATACCAAGTATATGGCTGAAGAGATGTCTTCATGAAATGTCTTCACTTTTAAACTGAAAAAAGTATTTTCTTTAGACTTCAGAATACAGCTATCTAGTTGTTAGTCTCCACCTAGTTACACAGTAAAAGCAAAGCAAGAATACCATCAGCCAACAGTCCGACAGCCATTCTCCCTCAGTAGATCAGAGCTCCACACTTACACAGATGCGTCAAATCAGACACAGAGAATACCTCTGCATATATGCACAAAGCACTGAGTTCAGAATGATACCAGAGAGATCAAGATGTGTTTCTTTCCCTTAGATAGTACCTTACTTCTACTTCTAACCTGCTTTGTATTATAAACCTGTTTTGTTCCAGTTAAAGCAGAAATTGAGTCAGAATTATAAAACAAAATTCTGCTTTTTTCATGTATATCACATGTACTCAACTATCATCATTCACAATCCCTGATTTACATATTATATGTCTAGACATCTGTATAAAAGTTACTAGTTGCTTCATGAACAGATAAAAGCGTATGCTCACAAGGAAGTTATGCACGTGTCTTTGAAAATGAGATCCTGTTGCCTTTTCAAACACCCATAAATTATTTGCTATATTCACTTAAAATCTGGAGTAATGAAAATTGTTTTAATTAAGTTTGGAAAATTCTAGCTCAACTTTGGAGAAACAGTGAAAGTCCATTAGTGTCAAAACTCTCATAAAAAAAAATTTTATACAGCCCATGAGCACAGATAAAACTCTTAGAGAGAAAATAAGAACAGTTCACCACCATAAATCATGTATAACATCTAGTTCTTGAGCCAAAATAAACAACACAAGCTAGAGATCCCATGAATATTCTGAAAGGTAAATATGGAGAATGTTTAAGGCTTTTTTTAAACTCACTTCATTCTGCCTATAATGTTCTCCTTCTGATAGTCTTATCTGTAAAGTCTGGCTGATAATGGAAAAAAACGTCAACACCCACTGGATTATGCCTTTGCTTGTGGTTTTAGACTGCAGTGTACTGTGATTGCCTATGATCTAATGCTTATTTTATTGACTTGCTAATACTAGAAATCTTTTCTGTAAATTCAAACAAATAAATGTGTCAATCCTTCAGTTTGCCTTTTTCCCCACTTACAATTTATAACCACCTACCTCCAGTCTGGTTGACTACTTACTTATTTACCTCTAGGACAAAAATCTATCACCGTAAAGAGGCTGAAATGAAGCCAGACTCAGTCCAGTCTATCTGCAGCCATCTGAACAACTGCCTGCAAAAATTCATGGCATCCCAACATGAGCGAGAAATAGGCAACCTGACTCTTTAGATTGCAATTCTACATTACAATGACTTCTAAAATCTTGTCAGTCATATACAAGAAGCAGAAATAAGAGCAACACCACAGTTACTTCATGTGCAAAAGGACAGACAAAAAATAGACTTATAAAACCCCATAGTTCTCAGACCAGCCAACCTTTATGCTGATTAGCTGTGTATGTAAACAATAGCCAGTCTGAATATATCTTTGTTATATGTACAACAAATCAGTACATGGAACTAATTTGCCTCTTTGTTCAGTAGACTTTCGCTAGCATGACCAATGACAAAAAAGAAAACATCTGCAGAAACAATGTAGGTATAGAAGCATACAAAGCTGGGACAAAAAACTGAAAGCCGGATCAAGCACCACACCAGCATATACAAAACAATCTGACTAACTAAACTGGCCGGGTAAAGCAAAATGCCATCACCACTCTGAGATAAAGAGCAACAACTAATCCACACGGGACTGCAGAGACAGATGTAGAAGCCAGGCTTCTCCCAAAAATACCACAAGAAAAAAAGACTTCTTTCAGTATCAGTGAGTTCAACAATAGCAATAGAGAAACCGTATGGCTACCATAGGGAGCAACCAACATCTTAATAACCAGTCTCAAAGACATGGTCTTGCATCCTTGGCATTCACTGAGCTCCAGGTGATCTGCAGACTAATGGTCTTTAGAGTGACCCTACCACAGGCATAGGACATGCCCACTTCCAAGGACTTAATACACTGGTGGCAATTGCTTCCAGACCTTACAGAGGTACAAATAAGAACAAAATGTTTACTTATTTAGCTGTCTTTCTCAATTTTCTAATGATATTTATTAGGTGGAAATAAAAAAAAAAAAAGGATGACATAGGTCACAATGCTGTCCATGTTGTACAGACTACTAGCAAATACTCTGAAAACTAAGCAACGCTATTCCTCCTCTACACAGAAGGCTGTACTAATATTACTGTGGTAGGTGCAACTTAAAAACCTTTGACATAGTAATTCAGTGTGGATTTAAAACTTAAAACAATCTGACAATAATCATCACAGATAAATATATTTCAAATGCAGCTGAAAAAATAATTCTGCAAACATCGTAATAATTGACTAACATTTTTAGTATTGCAGCTGGAGACGATCTTCCAGAGAGTGAGCATACCTGACTTTAAGCCTCAAGCAAAGAAATCACAGTTGATGGCATTTAAATTGCAACCAGCCTTCAATCAGCACATTAATGAACACTTACACCATATAAACAATAAGTACCACAGAACTTTGCTAATTTTCACACCAATCAACTACAAACCAAAGCCTTATGATCACGAAACCACAGTAGCCTCTTCCAACTTCCCAGCATGAGATTTATTAACAGTATACAGTAGCAAGATGTCCTATTACCGAGACAGATATTTACTATATACTGTACAGGCCACTTACTATGATATTATGAAGTAATTAATAACACCTGCACACAAAGAGCATGTTTGCTTAATTTCTGAATTGGAAAAAAAAATTAACAAACCAGAGAGATGGGATACAACCATTTCATTAGCAGAAAAAATTAGAAAATGTTTTATTAACACAATGCAAAGGCCTGCACATGCAGAATTTCTCTTGACATCAAAAGTTCATGTATGGCAAAAGCTGAATTCATTGTTTATTTTAGGTTTACCTATTAGCCTCTCAGACCTGGAAATGAAATAAATCAGCTTCATCAGTGAGGGTTTGGGGGTTTTTTTAATTTTCTTGTCCTTGTAAACACAGAAAAATATCTGCGGAAGGCAAGAACCACACATTGGATCTTTCAGATACCTTCCAGAACACAGCCCATGTTCACCAAGATGGCCACTCCTCTTCACCTGGGCTTCTCTATTCTGTGCCTAGGAAAAAGCTGTGTTGTCATCTTTATTTAAAGCTACATTGGTTCATTTTGAAAAAGTTAAATTAAGGGGAAAGACTCACCAAAAGAGAAAAAAAGAACAAAATAAAACAAAACAAACCCCACCAATTATGTAAAGGTTAGTGATACCTGAACCCTAAAAACTAACATAAACAATTTGCAGGCATGTGCTGACATCCACACAGACCTTTAGCACCATGATTCCCATATGCAAATTCCAATCTGAATGTTGTATATACTCATCTTTCCTCCTCCTCTTCCTCCCCCAGTTGGAAGAACAACCTTTCCTTGCCATAGTAAGTATTTTAGCTCAAGATACGCCCACAGGATGCATGCGTGTGTATACATACATGCACCGGATCAGAAACAAGTCTGTTGTAACTGGAGATGGTTAAGAACTCAGGAGAAAGAAATCATGTCCCATAGGTTTAATTCTGGGTATTTAACATCAAAAGTTTTCAAAGGAAAATCCTAGTTACCTTGTGGCTTCTATATGTGCCAACCAAGAATGCTAGAAAAGACTATGCTGGAGTTCCTGGTTAGTACTAATTGATCTCAGCCTACCAGGAGATCTTTCTACACCCAGCAGATTTATCTACCTTCTAGTCAATCCACCTGGAGCAGACAGTTGGCTCCATTTAGTTCAGCTCGGTATCATCTCCCACTTGAGGTAAATCAGATCCTGCAGGTCACAAGACCCCCTGTGACAGGTGTGGGTTTTATTGGCTGCACCAGACACCAGCATCATTTTTGTCATGAATATACCACCACACCAGCAGAAAGCTGTACAAGAGCAACAGCATGATACATGGCCATAAAATGCATTACTGCCATTAAACACCACACGCTGGGTCTGCAGCAGTTCCTCTCCATAGGTGTTCCTTGCTGCCAGCTGCTATTGGAGGGTGTCACACCCTCTATATAGGCAGTGGAGAAAAGGACAGTTAACAGCCAAAGGTGTAAAGAGGAAGGGTTATAATTTTTGTGTTCCTCCTGCTATTCACCTTCAACTACGGCTTCACCAGTCCAAATCAGCCCTCCATGAGACTACCCTTACTCTTTTCCTTCCTGCCTGCTGCTGGGCACCCTAGCTCCCCACTCTGCAAAAGAAACTCCAGACTCCAGCAGGTCTCACATCATATCAGAAACACCCACCCTCTGCCACTCATAAACAGAAGAGAAGAAATCTCTTCGACTAGTGTGTGAAACTTTTCACCAGCTGTCCCAGGACCATACTTAGGCAGCAAAGTTGTATACAAATAAAGTAAGGGTATGGCCTTACTGTAATACCATTTTCCCACTATCTCCAGATCCATATAAGCTAGCAGCAAACAGTATGCTGCAAAATGCTACAGACCTAAGATTCTATCTTTTGCATAGCTTTTAGAAATGAACTCAGTAGAGTTTTATCTGTGTGAAGAACATAACTATTGCTGATTTATCTCTATTGGCATGCAGTTCTTTTGAATTTTCTTCCTATAATCCCAGCTCTAGAGTTTCTATTTAGAAAGGAAAATAAACACTTCATCAACAATAAATACCTGGAAAAAAAAAATCAAGGAGGTAAATTTTTGTGTCTATTGAGCTTGGAAGCACTACTATTTAGTTTAACAAAGACACATACATTTTATATAATAGTGTGTTACCTATAGTCGTTCTGATTTCCTGCACTTGAATAGTGGTACATTCTAAAGGATCAAAAGAAAATAAAAGTTTTATGTGAAGCTCCTAGAACTATTCCATGTGGGATGAAAGACCACTGAGTGGTTAGTATCTCCACTGAAACCTTTTCCTTTATCAGTGCTGTTGTTATCCTAAGAATGCATCTTGTAAAAAGGCATGTTTGTTTTCTCTCTTTTGCAATAATTTTTCAGTAAATTTATGTTAAAAGGGTATTACCGCAGTTTGGGATCTTCATATCCATCAGGGATGTCCTCTTGTTGTTGTCATCTATGCAGTATAAATCCTGAGTTTCTGTGTAAAACTTAGTCTCTTGAAATTTCTTGATCCACATAATTTCACAGGAACACTTGAACGGATTGTCCACCAATATCCTAGAGCAAAAAAAACCCCAATTTATTTAGAATGCAGAATGTCACGCACACAGAAAAAAAAAGGGGGACAGGGAGACTCCAAGCACTCAGCTGGGTACAAGTAGAAGTTGAACCCTTCAGTTAACAAGGATAAGCAATACAACTTCAGTAACCTCATCACAACACAAACTGCAAGTCGCTAACAGTTTCCATGCAGAGAATGAAGCTCCTTTTGTACAAGAATCCAGACTGTCATAGATCAGAGAGATCACACAGGGGTCTTGACTACCATCTCCAGTTCACTGGTATAAATCAGAATCACAAAGAGGACTGGGCATTCCATCAAGCTCCATTTTATTTCACAAAAGTCAAGCAGAGATCAGAATTCCTCTTTTACACTTGACTGTGCTCTGCTACCTGAGAAAGATTGTGCCAGAAATGGTTTACTGCTGTGATGTGGTAAATTCTTTATTGATTCAAACAGTCATGGATTATGGGCAAACTCTAACAAACTCTAACCATAAAAAAGGATTTTACTGAACCTTCAAAATCCATCCACTACAACAGTCTAGAAGATCTCACAGTAAAACCTTAGGTAATGTCATAAAGAAACAGTAACTGAAAAAATGTCCCTGAAACAGAAATGTATCACCTAGCTATATGATATACTGCATGGAATTGAAACCATAGGTTAGCAAATGTGCCAAATTCTAGGTTTAAAATTTAATAAAACTACACAGCAATGTAATGCAATAACATCCAAGTAAAATATGAACCAAAACAACGCAATGGCTACGCAAGACCTAGTGTTATTTTTTTCATGAGATCAAATAAAGCATTTTTAAGTTACTGTTTATGACATCTCATTATAGGAGAACAGTTGTTCTTAACAAAATCTCACAGGTATTTTTGACGTACAGAAACAAAACTCAAGTTGCTCATGGAATCTATGCTCATAAATGTCTCCTGAGGACATCAAATGTGCAAATAATGAAAAATTCAGCTTATTAGACCTGTAACCTGTTCCCCCAAAAGCCATCTGCAATTGTTTGAGGATTAACAGCTGCAGGGATCATTCTTGCAAGTCTCTAAAGGAGCAATCTGTATTCACAGAAGTCATTTGCTGGACTTCAACACCACCACAAGCATGGACAAGAATTGCTTATGCAAGACAGCATATGAACATTAGGATCCCTTGAGTCAAAATCTATAACATGCATTTTCAAAACAGCAAGATTTACGTCCCATCTTCTGCTTCATCATGTAACTTCCGCATTACAGAAAAATTTCCCTTCACCCGTGGCTGAGCAGTCTTCTTTTTCCACTGTTTTGCTTTGTGTTAAACCCATGAAGGGAGTTAGGCACATCATAAGCTGGATAGAGGCATGATGAACCTCCACACACACTTGGGTGAAAGAAAGAATCTGACCTAGCAAAAGCAAATTACACAGAATCTTGGAATCATAGACTCGTTAGGGTTTGAAAAGACATGAAGATCATCAACACATCTTTATCTTGTTTCCTGTAATTTTACAGCTGTAGCTACAGTTTGTTCTAAAAGAAACAGCCTTTTAAAGTCACATATTCTCTAGAATCCCTGGTGAATATCTCCCATTTCACTACTACTCCTACTATCCTGAACTTTTCAACTCATTATGTTTCGATTTACAAAGTGCTCACAGGACACTTATTTGTCATTAGACGAAGCTCCTCACATGCTACTTACAACATGATTCTCATCCCAGATTCCCCTTCCAATACTCTCTCTCCTCTTTCTGATTTTGTACCTATGTATTAGCCACTTACAGAATTGTTCAACTGATACGAATTTTATCACTGCTTTTCCCCCCTACTTTCTCTCCCTCACTTGCCCCATACCTGTTTATCTCACTTACCACAATCTCTGCTAAACTTTAGCTCTTCTATCCCTACACTGCAACTCTTTCCGAAGCCTACAACACCCTCCCTCAAGATTTGTAGCCTCTCCCTCTTTCAACTTGTCCCTCATCATACATTGCCTCCTTACCTCAAATACTACTCGGTTTAACTTCACACCATCCATTTTTCCCATCTCTGGCTCACTCTCAGTATGTCTCAGTAACTAGTACCTTGCCTCTACTACCATGACACTGCATGGCTATGGTTTAACTCTGGTATTAACAACACAAATATATTCACTCCTAATTCACATCAGCCAGTTGTTTTGTCTCCAAGTGTCATTTCCCTGACTCATTAAACTTTATTTCCATAGTTCCCATCACATATTTGTAGCATTTGATTTTCCCACTCTGTCCCAAACCTATTTCACTTCTTTCTCACCAGGTGCAAACCAGCTTCTTCAGAAAGACAAGCAACATTGACGTTGTTCCCCTTCAAATCTTTGTAAGCACTCAATCCACTCACAGCCTAAAAGAAGCTTTTCACCTGAGATGGAGAGAGTCAAGGGTGACTTGATTTGTGCTTTGGAATAAACTTGTTTCTGGCAGCGAACCTCAAAAAAATGGGAGCAGAGCATGCCTTCAGAATTGCAGTAATTTCCTTTCTTGCCTGCTTCCTAAGCTAAAGCATACCCACTTTTATATTTCTGAAACCCAGGAATATGGGCAAAGGTGACTCCATTTCTCCACTAATTGTTTAGAAAAATCACAAGCTTCACACTGTGCACTGGTCTGAGTCCTCTAACTATTTTATTGAGGTCACAATAAATACAAAACAAAGAAGCTACAGCCATGTACACACTAACAATGGCTTTTCACAGGGACTAGACATGGCATATGAAGAAACAGGGACTTGAGAATCAACAGACCTATGCAGGTCATATAGCAATGAGAATACTCTGCAAGTAGCTCATCTCTCCCTCAGAGTGCTTGGCGACCGCCAAGTTATGAAAGAAAATTCCAGTGAGCAATGTTCCCTGGGCTGTAAAGGAAGTGATTATACCAACTTAAAAAACATACCTAAGGGGCATAACCTCTTTTTGTGGCACTGGGATTTATTCATTTCATTTCTCACATGGTGAAGTTCACCAGAAGCAGTTGAGGACTGTAAGGCTGGTGTTGCAGTACTTGGACTGGCACTTCGGCAGTCTTCTGACTCTGTTCTGAACTCCAGGAGAGCAATCTCCTACCCCTTGGCAGCCCCAGCCCTCCCAAAGCTCCTGCAGGCTCTCTGCAGTCCCACATATTAGCAAACAATGCACATGATGAACAAAATTTTGGAAGGCATACCAGTACAGAAATCTGCTTGATGGAACAGAGGATAAAAATGCAAAATTGAAATGATCAACAAATACATGTTTACCAGAGCTTTCACTACCAAATGATTATATAAGGCACAATGTAATTCAAAGAATTAGAGAAAATAAGAAAATGACTCAATAGCCAACCATAAGCATAGCAGCTGTGGGGCCGATATAAGAATATGATAGAGAGGCTTCATTTGAAGATCTGTAGAAGGCTGTATTTTCAGTAGCTCAGTATTTAATGCAAACGGTATTTTTGTGCGAAGTTATCTCACCATAAAACATTTTAAAGCTGAATAGAAGAGCCTATTTTGAACTCTTTGCTGTTTTAAAAGATTCAGTTGACCTTCTTGAAGCCCTGGAATGAAAACTTCTATGTATTTAAGTGTCTAGCATTGACATTTTCTTTGGATCAGAATTTCATTCCTAATCATTGATGGACCTCTACCTTCAACAGAACAAACTTCAAAGTCTTGTTCTTCTATTCCAGCCAAAAATAAACTTTATTTTAAGAAATGACAACTTACAGATCAGACAAACCCAGATGGTGAAAAGACTTCTTGGACAAACTTGAGAGCTTGTTTCTGGATAAATTGCTATAGGAAAAGAGAAAGATTGCATTAATTAGAATTGCTTCTTCTTACATTGAAAATACAGTTTGTGTTTCCTAAAAAGATTAAGGACTCAACCAGCTCTAAAAATCCTTTATTCCTTTTACTTCAGTTGTAAAGAAATTGTGTTCAGTCTCATTTTATGGTTTAAAGTCAAATGCATTCAAAATCAAACTCAGCAACGATCAATATTTTCACTTTTAGCACTTCTGTTCATTGCAGAAAAGCAGTAGATTTAATTGTGTTTTAAAAGTATTTTGTAAAGTCCAGGTGTTAATTACATGCTCAATTTATTCATAAGTGAAATGGGTGTATCCCTTTCTTTGATGCTGCATCAAGCTCTGTACTCACAAAAGCCCTCCTCACATGCTAGCACACATCCGTATCACAGCCTTTTAGTTATTCTTTTCAAATTGCATGTACAATATGCACCCACATGGAAGATCAAAAGGAAAACTGTAAAATGCCTACATTGGGCTTTTTTATGTCAATTAAGCATTTATGGTTTCCAGTGGTAATTAAGTGAAAGGTCCTCTCCTATTATGCAGAGCAAAGAAATGTTCATCTGAATCAGAAATACTCCTCCCCTCCCAGGCTTACAAAATGTCTCCACCCCAAAGCAAAATAATGCTGGGTTTCAACAGCCTTATCAATCCACCAGTTAAAGATAGTGAGAGCAGTAAGCTGTATAACCGCCAACAGTACAGTGTGAATCAGTGTTATGAGCCAAAATACCACAAGTTTTATGTGGTATTATAAAGGCGCCATAGGGGTTCCATAGTTATAGTTGCGTTGCATTTAAAGCCAGGGATTAAAACTCTTTTCTTCTCCCTGACTAAAGTACAGTGTTTACTTCTGAAACTTTCAGTCTTCAATCTGTTAGTACAAGCAATTTTCAGACAATGTACAAGTCGGATCTTCTACAAATTTTTAGAACAGAATCTTGAAGAGATTTATTTACTGTATTTCCCCATTGACTCCTTCTGACAAACAACACCCTGAAGCTTATAAATTGACCAGTCCTACCCAATGTGTGAGAACTAAACAGATGAGCTACTATTTCATTAGTCAGGTGAACTGGATTACCCTATAGCAGATGCTGGTGGAAACGTCTTATGGACCCTGATCTGATATATTAAAATTAAAGTACAATTTGCATGCAGGACGGAAGTTGTATTTAAGTAAAAAACTAACACTATGATTTTTTCCCCAGTATGTATAAGCCATATATTGGGAGAAAGAAGTTGAACCCTCATATAAACTTGCACTTTTGTCTCCAGTATCAAGGTAATGTGAAGTACACCAAGCCCCATCCCTCCACAGGCAACTTTTCACTCACCATGCGGGAAAACCCCTCCAGTTCTGACACTGCCAAGCAACACATGCAGATGCCCCTGTGCTATTAGCAAATAAGGCACACAACTGCTTCTCTCACCCGCATAGCGACTAAACCCTATCTTCCCCTAAAGATAATCCCATGGGCTTTTCCTGCACGCAGATGTCCACCCCACTCACTGCCCTGGTGGGAGGCAACACATTCCAGGTAATGTGATGACCAGGTTTGATGCCTGCTTTTCCATATCAGGACTCTCTAACCATCCAAAGATGGGTACCTCAGGGAATTCTCTGTCCATCTGAAGCCGTTTCATTTTGTGTGATTGTCCCTGGCACCCTAAGGGGATAGCCAGGCTCAAACACTGATTCCAGACCAAGGCAAATCAAAGGGGATTTGAAACCCTCTCCCATCAACACCTTCTAAATACTGAAGTGTCACAATAAAGATCTGAAAACAAGCCACAAACATCTTACATAAGAGACTCAGACATCCTTTGTGATAGCATTTCTGTCTTTTTTCTTTCAAGAAAATAACACCTTAAAATAAAATTTTCAAGACTATCTCAAAAACACAGAGAGGAGAGGGAAAGGGTTTGCTGTTAGTAACCTAGCATGGATATAACAGCCCACTTACTTCATGGGCAGGACTGAAGTCCCATGTTTCCTAAAGATTTCCTCATAGCTTCTTACACATTTCCTTGCTCAACTTGCTCATAGTCATCTAACTCATCTCACCTCTGTCTGCTTCAGAGCTATGACCTCCACCAAACAACAGACTGTGAGAATTAGGCAGTGCCATAGCTGTGTCTTGTTGTCACTTAGCCTCAGGACAGTCATTGCTCTGGAGGATTATTGCAAACCTTTAGACAGAAGAATAGCCTTTACTCATTGAGACTCATAAACCAGACTTACTGCCCAAATGTCATCAGGTATGCTACTTTCTGAACACTTTGTACAGGTATCAATGACTTCAAATAAGCTACTGAAAAAAAAACGGGACTGATAATTTAAGTAAAACTATCAAAAGAATAAAAAGTCATTATTTTGTTTTTAATAACTCCAGTTTTGAAAAAACAAAAGCACCTCGATAGCTTTCTCATTTCATATTTTTACTGGTTGTGCTTGATATGCATCAGGAAAGGGAAGAACAGTAAGAAAAGTAATTAAAAATTCCTATGCCTATATTCTCGATCATGGGTTGAAACATTCAGTGCTTCCAAGACTGTAGCCTTTTCCCACACGTAGTATAGCAATTCAAGGTTTTTCAAGTTGACAATTAATTCAATACAAATATTTCAGACCACTCTTACGGATTTATCACCTTAAATGATACTTTAAAGGTTAATTTAATGTTATATTCCTAGAGCTTTCTGAACTTTCTTAGAGCATGGCAAGCTGCCATCACAGCTTCTTGTTGCCTGGACTACTGCATTCAACTCTGGGGCCCCCAACACACGAGGGACATGGACCTACTCAAGTGAGTCCAGAGGAGGGCCATGAAGATGGATCAGGAGGCTGGAGCACATAGCTCATGAAGACAGGCTGAGAGGGATGGGTTTGTTCAGCCTAGAGAAAAGAAGACTCTGGAGAAAAGAAGACCTTAGAGCAGCCTTCCAGTACCTACAGGGGGCCTAAAGAAATCTGAAGAGGGACTTTTGGCAAGGGCATGAAGGAAAAGGCCAGGAGGAATAGCTTTAATTTGAAAGAGGGGAAATTTAGATTAGATATTACGAAGAAGTTCTTCACCATAATGGTAGTGAGACAATGGCACATATTGCCCACAGAATTTGTGGGTGCCCCATCCATGGCAGTGTTCAAGGCCAGGTTGGATGGGGCTTTGAGCAACCTGATCTAGTGGGAGATGTCCCTGCCCATGGCAAGAGATTGAAATTAGATGATGTTTAAAGTCCCTTCCAAGCCAAACCATTCTATGATTCTGTGATTCTATATATTTCTCATAAACTGAGCACCTTATATTGATTATAGAGATGCCTGCTACAATCTCTTTAATCCATGTTAAGTGAAGAAAACTACCAGACTTACTATAAAGGACTACACTTCCACTTCCATTGAGAGAGAATATAAATTAGTTTCCCAATTCAACTATACATAAAAAGATCATATTAAGGAACCCTGAGATTCATATGGTGTTCTAAAACCTTTTCTTTTTTTTCCCTAAAAAATTGTAAAAGTCTGGATTACAAAGCTTCGCTCCAAAGCTCAAAGCTACACCTAAGGACAGGACCCAAATTCAGTCAAAAGCATGCCCCTATTTTACATGCGAATGTCAAGCTCACTTTTAACTTCCGAGTCTTAATTCAGCTAAAAAGCAAACCTGTGGCAATGTGAGGAACACAAAAGCAGCCTGAGAAGTTGCATAAATATTCACACAGCTAGCAAGACAGGCACAACTCTACTGACTGAAGTGCTTCTGGCAAGGGGGAACAAAAAGGAAGAGTAGGAAACAGATCTAAGGAGAACTGGGAAGAAAAGGTGAAGGGCCAGTTTTGCTACGCTCAGTCTCCCTCCACAGGCAACTGCTTGCTTTGCCTATGGCTGGCTGGAGCAAGCCAGTGTGCAAGCAGGGGGAAATCTGCAGCAAGGTCTTGAGCGGTTTCATTTTGCTGCCCTACCTAAACCTGAAGAGTGTAGATATACAAACACATCTTAATACCTAGAGCTATGTATATGTACTACACTCACAAATCTACAACTCAGTGATGCAGTCATACACAGCCTGGCATATAACAATAGCTATTTTTAAATGTTTTTGGAAATATGCACTTGCTATGAAAAGTATTTTTATGTTTAAATGTATTGACAGTATGCCAAGCACATGTATTTTACAGGTCCATTAAAAATAGTTAGCAGCAGATAAGCTTACACATTACAGCACTATTAAACCAGGACTGGTTAACAGCTTGTTAAATGCAACTGTTGACTAATTTGAGTCTAAGGTCAATGAGAATGGCAGAATTAGATGAGCAAGGCTATTAATGACTCTTAGGTAATATTTATTAGAGGATTTATTTTCCTGCTGTTTATGTTAGTACTCAAATTTTCTCATCATACATATCTCTAGACAGATATCTGGGCTACAGAAGTTTAGCCAGGAAAATAAGGGCAGAAGGAAAAGTGTGTTAATAAGTTCCTTATTAGCTGATAATTCTTACATGATTCATGAAGTAGCTACTATGTTCATACAATAAAGCTCTTTAACTACAACAAATGACTTCTCAGAGAAGAAAAATGTAATAGCAGCAAAAGTAAAACTTATACAGTTACATTAGTCTTCAGAAAAAGTGTCTGGAGATTTTATTCTTTATGGATAGGAACAAACTGTTGTTTCAGAATAAAATGCAAGACTTCTCAAAGACCTGTACTCAGAGGTTATACTGGCAAAGTGAAATGACTTCAGCTCTTAATAGTTCTCACTGTCCCAACCACAACAGGGGCTACACTTCATTCCCAGTGCAGTCAACAGGAGTTTTATTGTTGATGACAAGAAGCAGTGATTCACTGGAGCTTTCAGAAACATTTTAGTGTGCATCAAGACTTGCCAGAGAAAACAAACAAATGCATTTTTTGGAGGGATAATAGATCAGCCTCTGCAAAAAATGCCTCCATACTTACTGCTTTGTCATGTGCATATAGAGCAGGTGGTGCCACTTAAGATTTTCCATCTTATCTGGGCTTATCTTGTGTCCGCTAACATTACTAAATCCCCAATAAGAGAAAACACAGTAAGAGACAGGATGAGCTCCTGCTTCATAATGTAAGAATTCCATGTACATCAGTCGAACAGATGTCAGTCAGCCTAATTTGCTTCTAACAAGCAGCTTCATGAACTACAGACCCAGTAAAGCCTGTTTACCAACTGATACATATTCCACATTTGACTGTGTGTTCCAGCGGAAGCTCTTCCTGTGACTGGAGTATTTTAAAGACATCTTGCTTACATGGGTTCTGTAGTGCCTAAGAGGTCATATAGGCACAATAATACTTTTCCCTTAAGTGGTACCTTGTCGTGATTTAAGCCCACCTGCTAACTCAGAACCACGCAGCCACTCGCTCACTCCCCCTCTTCTTCCTCCCCCCACTCCCAGATTTTAAATCCCACGGGTTGAGATAAAAGCAGTCCAGTAACTAAGGTATAATACAAACCACTGCTGCTACCACCAATAAGAATAATGATAAGGGAAATAACAAGGGGAGAGGACACAACCGCTCACCACCCCCTGACCAATACCCAGCCCGACCCAAGCAGCGATCTGGGCCTTCTGGGTAACTCTCCCCAGTTTCTATACTGGGCATGATGTGCAGTAGTATGGAATACCCCTTTGGCCAGTTTGGGTCAGGTGTCCTGTCTCTGCTTCCTCCCGGCTTCCCCTCCTACCTGGCACAGCATGAGGCTGAGAAAGTCCTTGGTCGGAATAAACATTACTGAGCAACAACTAAAACCATCGGTGTTATCAGTGCTGTTCCCAGGCTGAAAGTCAAAAACACAGCACTGCACCAGCTACTAAGAAGGAGAAAAATGACTGCTACAGCTGAACCCAGGACAGATTTCTAACAGGGTCTCCCTGTTCTGACCAATGGTAGGTTTTCAGAAAACCTGCTTAACTGTTTACGTTTTGGTTAGAAGCAACCACTAGGGACTTTGTGACTGCATGACACCCATTCCCTAAGGAAACAGGCAAAAAAAAGCCTTTCAAGAGGATCCCGACAATTACCTTTTGCATCTACTTGCCCTGTACAACTGGGAACATCTTCCAAACACCTATTTACCTTGAGTTACTAAACTCATTATTTTTCACACTGTACTCATGGTCAGGAAGAAAAATGATTGCTCTCCTCATCATAACTACTATTCTTTTAAAGAGAACATGATGTTTGTTTTCTTTTTTATTGGACGGAATGTATTCAGACTCTGAGCCTCCTTAAATCATTTGCTTTACAAACTCCTTATAGCTCTCTTGCTCTGTAATATCTTTCAAGATGTGTAGATTCAGTGTTCCAATCTATATACACTATTCCAAGAGATGCCTTCACAGACTAAGGTAACAGGGAAAAGATGTAAAAATCTAACACAAAATTCCTTTTGATCCCAGACTGAATTTGCTGTGTTCTGCCATGATACACTGCGTTTCTGTCCCAGCACAGCCACTAAATCTTTCTCTGCAAATGTGCCTCTCAGGCAGTAGGTTCTTACTGCACATTTTCCACAGCCAATGCACATGCACTCAGCTTTATGGTATTTCATCTTTTACAACCATCATTCACTGAACAAATGTTACATAGGTAAACACAAATTTACTTTAGAAGATACTGTCCTTACATCATCAACTCATTACAGTAAAAGATATTTACTTTGTTAATGACTATATAAAGTAATATATAGGTGTCTTAGGCTGACAAGGTATGGTTTACACTCCTCCAGTGACAGTTCCACATTAAGGACAGCAATTACTGTTTAGGTAGATATGGTCACTCACATCCACTCCTTACATGAATTAACTGCCCTTCTTTGGTAAATAGAGGTGCAGAAGTGATTCCATTTCATTAGCAAAACAATCAGCCCTCTGCCCTCTTCAACAGTTCTTCCCTATTACAAGGAAGTTATCTTACAAGCCCAAGGCTTGGCCTTGTGTTTCTCAATCTCATTAGGACTTTAACAAAAGCAAGGGGTTAAGTGCTAAACATATCTAAGATGGATGGACTGAAACACACACTTGAATACTTGGCTAAAATAGGGTACCTGTCAGGAACTGAGTCCCTCACATGACCTCAATGCCTTGTAGGACTAGATCGACAGTTTTCCATGTAAGTAGCAGAGACAGCTACTCCATGTCTTTCCACCAGGGTCATGTACTTACTCTAAACAGAAACAAAGTCTTTCAATTAGCTGATCATTTTTCTCTGTACTTTTATAAAAGAACTTGTACTTTCTCTAAACAGAAACAAAGTCTTTCAATTAGCTGATCATTTTTCTCTGTACTTTTATAGAAGAACTTTATTCTTGTATAAAGAGCTTTGATCAGTTCAGCCTTTGCTAAATCTAAAGTAACACACTTAAAAGGCTGCACAAGCACCAACTCTGCTTCCTGAAGTTCATGAAGCACACACTGCATTTGGGTATGAAAGTAACCTCCTTCCTATATTCTGCTTTGGGTGTACTAGTTCTGGTCTTGCATGAGCTTCCAAAGTGAATTTTCTGATCATCCCAGGACCTAAATTCAGGACTGCCATGTCCCAGTCTCTGGGCATGCACCCTGATCAAATTACATCAGATGTGCTCCATGCACGCACCTACTGCACTGTAGCTGCTAAAACACATTCAGCCCATTGAGCCAGACTATAGCTAGTCCAACACATGTCACCCAGTCTGGTGCGTACCCTCAGCATCAACTCACTCAGCTGAGAGAATCACCCCCTGTGCTACTACTTACAATGAAATACACAGTCAAGTCCATTGTTAGAGACAGGATAATGAACTGAACAGTCTTTTTACCATCCCACATTATGCTTTTATGATCTGCCAGTTCCTTACAACACATTTCCCATGTTATGCCAGTTCCTTACCACACCTCTCTTACTTAGGGTCAATTAATGACAGAAGACCATTTTAAGTCTGCCCTGTTGGAACATTTTTTATGAAGGAAATGGTAAAAGAGAGAAATAAATTAACAATTAAATAACTTAACATGAGTTAGGCAGTTTTGACTTAGGGGGCAGACACTATTCCTACTTACATGTATTGTAGGTTGATGTTTTTCACAAATGCCTGATGGGACACAAATCTTAAGCCTGAATCCACCACGGTCCTGTGAAAATACATATAATTGTTATGTATGTTATGCATTAAATTAAATGAGTATTTCATTTAAAATGTAGTGGAAAGCATACTGGTAATAATGGTTAAAATAAGACTGTGGATCAAATCTCAACAAGGCTGAACTGCAAGATCTACAACTGTCCTCTATAACACAAAAAGTTAGGCCTGCTCTCTGATGAGGTCACTGTATGCTTCTAGAAAAGAAATAAAGAAAAAACAGCTTTATAAAATATGTATCCCATATACTCACAGATTTTTAAGTCCAACATAAAATCCAACTTCATTGTCATTGATACTTTCTAATTTTCGCTGGTTTGCGATGAAACTGTTGAAAAACAAGACAGAAAAATTAGGAAAGTGAACCTTTCATGTCTTTTAGTGTTCAGAGATCAAGCACTGATGTCTGAAAGTCAGCAATGACTGCTGACCTACTGCAATTAACACTAAGATCTAGTTAAAGCACCTTCGGAGTGAAAGTACTCCTAAAAAACATCCCCATCATTTAAATGGCACTTTCTGGGACGGGCTGGAGGAGCAATAGTTGAGTTTTACACAGGGGAAATGAAACCTTGCTCATCAAGGACGCAAATCACCCTGAAGGCACAGTAAATAAAGCTGCGTTACAGTGCCACCAAGTTCCAGGACATACTTCCCTACCTCACAGATGTCACCACAGCAAAAACGACAACTTTAATGGTGGCAGTGGAGTTACCCCCCCTTACACTGAGGGGGGATTAGATTGTCCTAGTATTTCTCCCATGCTGTCAACTTCATCGCTTGTTAAACTGATTTACTCCCTGTCACAAAGTCAGCTTCAGTTCTATTTGTTTACAAGGTGTGGCTGTAGGAACACTGAGAAAAGGGATGCTGTACATCATGATGCTACATGCACAAGCAGAAATTAAGAGAAGAGAAACTGTCATAGTATACCAAAGCACTGAATACACTCACATACCCTGAATATCTGCCTGAACCCCAAAAGGATGTGGGCATGCAAGCTGGTCCCTTGTAATATCATCATGTGAGATCTATGAATAACCAGTGACATCCCACAGACTGGAAATTGAAATGTTTTACAGATAATGCATGGGATGATATATAATCTGAAAAAAAGTCTCACAGTGCAAATCATTCAGTCTAGGAAGAAGGAATTGGTGGAAACTGCAATTCAACTGACACTATGGGCAGAAAAGTAAGTCTGACCTTGCTAAAGAGTCCATGCAGTTCAAAAGACCACCCAGTCCCAGAAAAACTTAGAGATTGACTTGTATTTTCATGAGCATTCAGGACAAACCAATGCTGCAGGTTTTCCTAAAAAGACAGAGTCTTTCTTTGCTATAATAAAACTTGTCTTCATTTTAAAAATTATTTTCTATTTAAAGGGAATTCTGGTGAACTGGAAAGAAGGTATATTGCTTTCCCAAAGGCAACCCATCTATCTCAGCTGCTGTGTTAGAGAAACCCACTGTGTGCCCACATCCCAGCAGAAGCTTGAAAATCCCAAAAGCTGGGTTGGGCTCTCCTCCAACACTGCAAAGCTGACTTGGGCTACACTCTTGAGAAGTACCAGGAGAAGCAAAGAGTTTCCTCTAATGGATTCAGTGTTCCTTGGGAAAAAGAAGGGCAGTAAAAAGACAATGCATGACACTAGACAACACACATTACTACAGGATCATATGGCACTTACTGCTCTGCAGGACTTTTTAGGATAAGATTAACACAGTGTACCCATTAAAAGATAATAGAGTCCTCCTTATTTTGTTTCCTTCCTCGAATTTTTTAAGACAATCTGATTTACTCCGTTTGGGTTATTAATCTTTTTTTTAGTTTGTTGGTTGGTAAATTTACATATTTTGCCAAGCAAAAGAAATAAAGTAGTTTATAAAAAATTATAAATTCTTCCATCTGAGAGTCCTGCAAGCAAATGATCGTACTTCCTCTGAACCTGTCCTGGAAAAGAACTCATGATTTAATTATCATCTTGTCTGTCACTTGGACCTCATCATGCTAAAATAAAGCTATGCAAGAGTATAAAAGATACCTTCCTTATTCTTCCCCCAGTGTCCAACCAAAAAGAATCCTGTCAAGACTAGGTAGAGATAGGGAAAGCACAGAAGAGCAGGAACTGAAGAAAATGGACAGAGAAACAGAGGGAGAAGAGACTCAGAAGAGTAAAATAAAAGAAACTAAGTGACTGGTTTTGCCAGCTGAAGATTAAGCCATCAAAAAACCTCACTAACAAACACTGCTGGAACACAGATCCATCACTTAAACACACTTATCACCCATCCAAATCTAACATTGCAATTTTAATCATGAAAACATTTAACTAGAACCTCCCACTGTGAGAAGCTCCAGAACTTGATGTAACTTATGCTACACAGAAATATATTAGCATATTACATCCTGTGGTAAGCCTCAGCTAGTGTAAAACAGCTCAGCTCTGCCGGAGTCAATGAAGCTACCATAATTTACATCAGAAGATCTGAGTATGAGCACACCATCTATATAAAAAGATCAATGTTGGTCCATTAGGGAACAATTCAAACCAAAGGGATGATATTTGGGAAGAAGAGACATGAATTTACAATCTTTTCCCTTTTCTTTCTCTTACTGCATCCCTTAGAAGAAAGGTGGGGGGAGGAGGCATACTTTGAGCTGGTACTAGTTTCTTTATGGTGAATGGCTTATAACTCCAGTTCCTAACTGAAATATCCGAAAGAAATCACCATACTAAGAGTGAAGGCCCAGAAGAAATTCAGGCTAAGTGCAACTAACTCAAAACAATAACTGGTCTGCAATGCATTTGTAAAAGCACTCTCAGGACAGAACATGACAGAAAAGCAAATTTCACACAGTTGGAAATCCTTGAAGAAAGATCAGGCAAATACAATTTACCATAAGCAGGTCATGTCCTCTTACACTTCCCCACTTGCTCAACAAGTCTGTTTTAAGTTAAGCCTCTGCAGCTATTTCATAGCAGTGAGAAAAAAAGGAATACAATGATGTAGCTGTACACTGTAAGGGGAAGTTGCTCTTCTGTTTAATTTAAAGGGAGACTTGAAATAAAACTTCTCCATAACTGAAGTCTATTTTTACCTTCTTCACAACTACTCTACCTTGATGTTACTTATCATCAAACATTAATATTCTAAAAGCTCTGACTTGCAGTGGGCGACACTGAGAAATGTAATTTGCCTGCCTGCCCTTAAGAATATCCACCCTAGTCTTTAACTGAACATTTTTATTGTAGCACAGAAGAATAACAACTTGACTCACTGCTGGCTGAAGTCACGTGAGGAACTTGGAAGCTTGCACTGCACACTACAGCAAAGCGCAGCACTGCCAAAACCTGGCAGGATAGTACCCAGTCGGATCACACATATCAACTCACAAATACCTCTGCCACTAAACCAAGCCCTCAGCTGCCTACAGTACTATCATTCTGCCTCTCCTTCATGAGTCATTAGTAAACAATATTTGTTCTCAGACCTTTAATTTCATCTCCCCTTTGTAAACCACTGATTAATTCTAATAAAGGCATTCAGAATCACAGACCTACTGACTGCACATTGCAACCTACTATAACACATTCATCTCAGCACACTTCAGCAACTATTGAATAACGTCACACATTTATATTTCACCACTTCTGCAACATTCTCAAAAGAATATTTTAAAATCCTATCATAAAAGAGTTAACTCCTCCAAATAAGTTCTCCTTTAAGAGGATGGTCTTCACTCCTGATCATTACACATGTGAAAGACTACAGATATAGTCTGTATAACATCAGTGAAGTAACTCCTGAACTGCAAGAACATGAGAAAGCAAGTTCTGCTCTTTAAAGAGGTTTAGATCACTTTGTGCCCCAGTAGCTTAAATAAGGATTTCACTCTAACTTTAAAATCTTTTTCTTAACCTGAAAAAAACTGCTCAGCAGAAGTCTTTCTTTCTTACTCTAACTGCTCTGTATTAATGTATGTTAAGGTGCACTACTCCATTTGGAGCTATTGGGATGTGCTAGAAAACTAGCACACATTAGTCTTAACAACATAGATGCAAGCAAGTAACACTGTAATTCAGCTCCAGAAGTATTTCTGTTGCCAGAAAACTCCCTTTATGGGAAACATATTTTCTTAACACTCCAAAAAAATAAATCAATTATGTGTCCAGCTCTGGTTCACACAGCTGGGAAAAAAAGTTTTTAAAATTAATAAACATTCCCTGGTGAAATATTTCTGAACTTTGGGAAAGCTTTATACTCCAAGTTATTTTTTCACTAAATCTTCAGGGGAAAAAGGCAGCACACTCCAGACATTGAAGTGTCAGTAGATGAATTACCATTTAACGACAGGTCACGTATGTCCCTAGCCTACGCTACTGTGAGACCTGTATGGTAACGTTAACAATCAAACACTGAAAAGTTCTCTAGTACTGCATTTTCTTACAAACTCAAATGTCAGACCAAGCTCATCAAAAAAGTATGCTAAAACTTAAGGGCACTTTCAACACATCTGGGCTGATTTGTGGTTATGCATCAAAATCATACAAAATTCGTAAGCTTCACAAAATACTTGATGAAACTTGACAAATTCAAATCAGTTTCACTTGCAGCCTCTCTGAAATTAAATTTAAAATAATACTCAAGGGGTGTGAACTCACATAGTTTGAAAATGAAGCATAGAGCTACACAGTGCTGCATATCAGGA
>NW_009932181.1:121138-133142 GCF_000696875.1 Nestor notabilis
GATGTAGGGACCAATGATATACTCTCCAGTCAACCAAGAAATCTTTCTACATTAGATCAAGCTCCCCCCAGGAAGGAAACTCTTAACAGCAAGCAGTGAGCATGATACAGACATCTAGAAATTACAAGTTCTCTTCAGATACATGGCTTACTCCAAGTACTTTGTTCTGTTTTGCTGGTACCATCTGGTACCATCAGTGTCAGATATCATACAGTCAACCTCAAGAAACTGAACTTCTACTCATGAAAGATCATGTCATAACTCAGGAAAGAGGCAGTGTGTCGAGTTAGTCCACTGTGGACTTACCTATCATTCAGCAGTTTTACAAACAGGTACTTGACTCCTTGCCTGTCTGGTGTCTCCTGACAAATTATGGGCAAATGCTGTGGTGGTATTGTTTTTTTAAACCGTGAATCACTCTGTATTTCACAAAGAGTGAAAAACTGATTGCCACTATCACAGGCTCCTTAAGTCATCCTTCAGGGTATTTTTTTCCTCCCATTTAGAGTATTTAAGCATGAGTCAGAGAAGACTACAGGAGGTAACTCTCCACGTGCAGTATAGCAGTTCTGCAGCTGACATAATTAACTCTGGGATCTTTCTCTACAGCCACAGGCACACCCATTTTTTGAGCAAATTCATTACTACACATTCAGCTAATGCACTGTTCAGGGCGATCTGGAACTCATCTCACGGTCAAGGTCACAGATCACAGTTACCTTCAAGAATTCCCCATTCTTGATGTGTGGCTGAATCAACTGCCAAAAGACTGTGGGGCTCAAACATTCTGCTCTGTGCCAATATGCTATGATTACCCAATTAGTAGTTCAAAGGTGCCATTTCGAATTGCTTCTCCAAAGCTGTCACCCTGAACAATTAGTGCCAACCCATCAGCTTGAAGCAGGAGAAAGCAGGAATTCAGTGGAGATCCCAATCCTGTTTTGGTATTGCAGGAGCAGATCCACACTCTTGCTTATGACTGCAACTCCCTAGAAATGGAAAGCCTGCGATTTGCCAGCCAACCTTAGTTCCCTCTTTATAGTACACAAACACGAAGGCAAAAGCAAAAATAAATGAATATGTGTGCAATGCAGAGTTTAAGGAAACAGTTACTATATTTAGAGGCAGGGAAAACAAAACATAATGCACTCCCGGGCTTACTTACATTTCTGGTTTGGCCTCAAGGTGCTTGCTCTGTTCTCTTCAAGTAGCAGACTACCAAATCAAGCAAACTCTCAAGACATTTCATGCAGCTTTCTAGATTTAAGATCCATGCCCTTGATGAGCTCCACCTTCAGAATTGCTTTTAAAAAATGCATGCAAAGCTTATTTAAATATTTTCTCCTTTTGGAAACCTGTCCTCCCCCTTGAGCTCCATGAAGTTCATACATTTGATATTTCACCAAGACATCAATTTTTGACATTTCTCCACAGGACAACTGACAGCTACAGTCTACTGTTTCCTTAGCAGTGATATTTTGGAAATGTTGATGCTCCTTGACATAGTCAGAAAGAAGTATCAACTGGCCAGACAATAATCTGTTTATTCAAAAATATATGTTTTAATTACTGACCTTATACTTATCTACAACACACATTTTATTCCCTATGTAAGAAATCATCCTTGCAGACTGTTAGGAAGAGGCTTAAACTTCTGTAAAGTCCTTCTATAATATATACACTAAAACCCACATAAAATAACATATAAAAGGAGAATAGTAAACGTGGCTTTTTATCAGTTCTCGACAGAAAGCAGAGATAAGACTGATCTTCTTTATTATTATTTGGCTTTCAAGAAAGAAAGAGCGCCTCAAAGGAATGAATAAATACAAACCAATATACGTGACATCTCTTTCTCCTACAGAACCACTTAGTGTGGTGATTCTTCAAAGACCAGTAACACAACCACTCTCTTTTTCACTAATTGCATCCACTACCTCTGTAGCTGTCACTGGCCTTGATGCAAATGAGAACGGCAAAACATCAGTAAGACTGCTCCTAACCATCCTTTATGTGAATCTTTTTGGGTCCCTCAGTGAATCAAAACATTCAAGAATCTTGGCTGATGTCAAAACCTTTGAATTCTCTTCTTTACAGGTACCCATGCTCGGGCAGTGACTGTGTGGAAGGGATATCTTCAGTGAGTTACACATCCTTCAGAGTTAGGTAAGCACTTGTTGACATGTATCAGTATGCTTTGTAACATTTTAAGTCTTTTTCCTAGCTCCAGGTTTTGACATGTTCAGTATTACATGATTCTTTGATTCAGCGTAAGAAATTCCCTCTGATATTCTCTCGGTTTGGCCTTCCCATGACATACATTTTTTCCACTGCTTGACATTAATTCCTGGCTTTATTCATTTTAAAATTAATGGCTCTTGGAACATCAAATACTCTGTGCAATCTGCTCTGATACTCACTGGATCATCAAGACATATGTCTGTACCTGCTACACTGTCCACTGTCCTGTTCACTGCATGTAGTACATGCCAAACACAAGTGCATGCCCCATGTCAAATACAGATCAAAAAGTAATACTTCCATATGACAGAGCAAAACTGCAAAACTTGAAGATATCTATTCAAGAAAATCCATCTATATTCTGTCAATGCATTAAATCATCTGCATAATTTGACTCCCCTCAATTATTCTCAAAGAATAATTCTTTTTTCATAAATCAGCAAAAAATTTCATTCTTGTGTTTTTATTTAAGTCTTGAGAGTCTCCATATGGTCATAATCTCTACCCTATTTCTCTGCAATTATTACACAGAGAACCCAATTGGCAGATGTTTCTCCATTCTTCAAATGATACCATCTTCTGCCATGGTTCACAACTGATTTCCTATTCTCTTTCCCAAGACCTGTGAAGCATCTTGTGTAGCCTTGACCACATAGCTGTGTCTTCTCCAAGATGTTATCTTGCTTTTAATGGAAGACATACATAAATACAACTTCACTTTGTTACTGAAGCATTCCAAAAGGGTTATGGGTTGTATTTTTGACTTTCCATGACACTGCCACTCTTGACATTTACCTCAATTTTCTAAGCCCACAACAGGTTGACACCTTCTGTATGTCAACACCAATCTTACTATTTATATTTAACCCCTGCATTTTTCAGAAAGCATTTCAACAGCATTAAAACGCTTTTTTGTTGAAGCCTTTCAAAGGCACTTCACTCTTCCACATTTATGTGCTCTTCACAGTTCCCTGTTTCACTTTCTTTTATCACATTTATTTCCATTCTGTTTTTCATCCTGTATAGTCCATTTCTCATTTTAATTGGCTGATCTTTTGAATTTATAGCTTCTTCTATCTGCATTCCCAAAAAAAGCACTTTCTCTTCACTTGAGGAATCCTGTTCTTCACTTAATATAAGTAGTTTCTCACTTGCACTGCATATTTTAGCATAATGATGTGTTTATTACACTTCCTGCACATTTGTTAGTATCCAGAGTATCTCTAATACTTGTGCTGACTGCCACATTGCTGCCACTGTTTCCATAACTTTCCATGTTCCTGTTCTTAGCCAGTTTGATTCTAGGGAAACTCGCTCCTGCAGTGGTACATGCAGACTAGCATCCTATATCTATCTGTCTTTCAGGTTTCTCTTTGTATCGCTGTTTGTTCTGCTGCCTGACATAGATATATTGCCTCTTCTAGAGTGAGATCAACTTTACTTAAAAACCCACTTGTGAATGTCTTTATTATTATACTTAGGGAAAATACACTCTTTTGTACGCATTAGTTTTCCAATTTAGTATCACTTCAAGCCTTAGATCATCTTCTCTACCGTTTCCCCTTCAAACTAAACACTCACCCTGCGTGTTCCTATTCACAAGGTGACATCTTTTGCTACAGTAGTCTTCAAACTTTTTCAGTATTTCTGCAAAGATGCCTTCTCCTTACTACTTCCACAGCATTCTTCATTTACCTTTACAGCTATTGTTCCTGTCACTGCTTATGAGTAGAGTAGTATTTTTTTCAACCACCAGCCTGTTTCTCCCTGTGGTTTTCAGGACCACTGCACACACCTTCTTCCAGCACTCCTCCAACCTACACACCTTTGCAGCATTCTCCCCGCTCCAGGGTGTGCACAGTGAATGAAGAATTCACTTGCCATTATACAACACCAAGCAAACATTTCGATTATACCTTCCACTGTCAGGACTAAACCTTACATTTCAGATGGTACCTCCTGTGAAGAGCAAAACCACTTCAAAGTAAACTGTCCATTAAAAGTCTTGAGAATATGCAGAAGTGCTCTACAGCTGATGACAACTGTGCATACAACCAGACCAAGCCAACAGAAGGAAAAACTGCTCTGTCTCCATGCAGACCCGAATGCCACTGGTGGGCTGGGAGAGATGTTCAGGGCATGGAGGATAGACAAAGACTTTCCTCCATGCACACCCACGTCCAGGACAAATGGTTTCTGTTTCTGCAGCTGTGCCACCTAGGTCTATGTACCCCAGACAGCACAGGCTCCAGGCAACAAGACAATCGCTGCACAGAAACATAGTCCAGGATCTGCAGTGATGTCTAGAGCAGAACGAGTACCCAGCATCAATATTTTTCTATTTAGGTACTTTGATGCCATGTGGATTTGTGCCAATTCAAATGTTTGTAAATTTACTTGAACCTAACCTGAAAAGTTTAAACTTTTGTGTATGTGTGCAATACTCAGTCTTCAAAAGATACTTATATTGCTACCACTCTAAATCGTAAATACTTCAGAACATGCTTAATCCTATGAAGTTAATATAACCTGCCCTCAGCAGAAGAGCACAGTGTATGTATTTATCAGGTAAGGATCATGGTATGCATAATGTGTCCAAAACCTGTTTCTAAATATTAGGAAAAGGCAAAACTGGAGTGGGGGAGTGACAGGGAGATGAATATATAAAAGACTATTCACACATTGCAAGGGGGAGTATCACCTTCCTGAACTTCACCCATATTCACCAAACAGATGCACCTGCTTAAAAAAAAGGCTGAAAAAATGCTCCAGTATCATCCAGGGGTACCAGGTTCAATTCCTTCCTCTCCCTAAGGGAATGTGATCTCATCTCTCAGAAGATACCATACTATAAAGCAACCTGAGAGAAGGTAGTCTCAACTTTACCTGTTCATGCTGTTCTAATTTTTGCTGTAATTTAACACTCAGTGGAGCAGAAGCAGGACCCAGCTGTCTTGCTACACAAATAAGCGCCACAGTTGCTTAGCTAAACACCATCCTGCTCTCTGACCCAAAAGCACATTTAAATACTCCATGCCAAGTAAGGCGACTCAGAGGGGAAGAATCAAGGCAAAGCCCACACATGTACACCATACAGGACAGTAGTTGAGATTTGACACGCAAGACCTTTGTTCAGACCCATGCTCTACTTGAAGCAGAGCAGCTCACCACATGTGCTGCTGAAATGGTTCATCTGAGACCACAAAAACATCCTACTCCACAGTTTGACCCTGCTCACTAAAAGGAAGGTCTTGCTTTTTCCACTCCCAGTGGACAAAGTCCCCAGGGTTTCCTTACACTCAGTGGAGAAAGAAGCGGATGTCTCCATTGGGTAATTTAAAGTAGGAACCTAATTTAGCCTCCTGAATCACTTCCTGGAAGAAGTGAGCTCTCCACTGCTGGCAAGAGAGTAGCCAGCTGAGTTAAGTACCTTCATTACACAGTTCGTGAGGAGTTGACAGATTTTAAATGCTGAGGCCTGGGACAGTCCCAGACATGATTAGCAAGTCCAGCACATGACACCCACAGCACATGCTGTGAAAAGTCCTCCAGTCCGTGCCCAGTAAGCCTGACATGCCCAGTATGTGCACATGATTTATACACATATGCTCACTGTTCTGTCTGGCATTCAGAAAATCAGACAGTTGTTGCAGAAGAATGGGAAAAATCACGTCCTATACACTCTTCATATGGAATACCGCATGTGACTGTGCAATGTGGGACATGTGTGCTTCACAAGGTATCTGCTGAATACAGCCTTGATTATTTTTACACATATGGCTGGGAAAAAAAAAAAGGTAAAAATAATTTCATTTAAATTTGAAACTGGAAGTCTTTTGGCCCAACTGTCAAACCAAGAGGAAAAATAGGTGACTTTCCCAGCCCAAAGTACAGCTCATTGTCAGATTCTTCCACAAGGACCTCAGAAATGCTGCCAATTCATTGCTTTTCTGTTTCAGCAATTGACTAACTTTAATTAAAGTTTTGCCCTTCTTTTATTTATACATCAGACAACTACATACAGTGAGACATATATCCTCTATGGACCCAGCACAAACTTCCGTAATGGCTGCAGCTTCTACTGTTTTGTACACAGAGGTGTAGGTTCGTTTCAATACAGAATTATCTAAAGCCTTGTAAAAGACCCCTCTAAAATACTTGATCTCAACTTCCTCTTGACTCAACATATTCAGTCTTCACACAGCAGGAAAACACTTGAGAACCAAAGCAAGACACAAGTCAAAAACACATCAAATAATAGAGCAACAGGCCTCTTCTCTTCCAAATTTAAAACAAGACAATGCTTGAATCAAAGTTCTTTTCATCCTTCATAGACGTCCTCTAAACTACTCTACCCTAGTGAAATGCTAATTCCAGCCAGTTTTGTCACTGCCTTTAACGAGGCCAGAATCTCAGCCCTGGCTTCCCCCTGAAATAAAAGGAACCTAAGTACCTTGTTGGATCAGGACCAGCTGCTTTAGCAAACGGCTAGTTCAAGTCACACCATTCAGAGATTACAATCTCTTTAAGTGCCTCTGAAAGTGCCTTGAGCCTTTAGACTGCTTTGTTCCACTTTCTGTTACTTCTGAAAAAAAAAAAAAAACCCAACAAACTCATTTCTTCAGACCTTGTCTAGGAACCAAAGAATATTGACCTGAAATCTGATCTTCAAGAGTATGTCCTACCGATGACGACACATGCCAGGAACAGGAATAGCTGAATTGGTACTAATGTATTTTTGTTTCAGCCGTAATGTCTGCTGATGATCAAGCTCAGCGCAGGTCATTTTCTTCCAGTAAAATTAAAAAAAAAAATAATAAAAAAATGCATACTCACAACAGAATTTCCTTGGCATGGCTCCATTCCCATAAGTCCATTATGACTGTGCAATGCTATGGTAATAGTACCTATGTGAAAAGCAGGATATCCCTATGCATATTTTAACAGAGGGGGTAGTTTGGTTTGCTTTTTGCATTTTCTGAAAATATAGGGTGACAATCGAACAGGAATTAAGGTGCATTCCTATGATTTTAACAGCAGCTATGTGCCTACATACGTCTGGATGAAGATATCTTGGCAAACACAAAGTGTCCAGTAAAAGAGCATATTCCCATTCCAGGCAGTGCAGACTTTCAAACCTCTATGAATTTATTTCTCCATTTGAAATATATGTAAATGAATGGATTTATACAACCAGTGCTTCATTTTTTAAAGGCCAGTTTTCAAAGAGAGGTTTTTTTCAGATGTAACAAGATTAATATACATAAATAAAACATTGAGATGGTTTTAGAGTTCTCTGCTCCATTTTTCAGCTTTTATTATTCTTCATTACCTGCTACAATCATCAAGCTTGGGCAAGGGTATTTGGATGGCCACCTTCATTAACATGCTGTTAAAACTTCATGCAGTGACAGATGACAAACATCGAAGAAAAGCAACTGCAAGCCAGTGAGGGAGGTCCCTCTTACTTTAAAATGAAATTCAAAATAAGGACTTTGTTTAGTTATGCACAGGTTTTTGCTTTACAGTTATATGGGATCTAAAATCTTGCTAAGCTACTTTGTCCCTTACACTGTCAGCATAAAAATAATGAAGAAAAAATAGAACCTGAGAAATCTGGAAAATGCCAGCCTAAAGATATCTCAGGCTGGCCTGCTGGGCCCTCTGTTTTCTCATTAGTATGGAAAGAAGTGGAAGTTTCTTGAGAACAACGTATTCAAGATCAAATCCTTAAATTCATACAAATAGTTTTCATTTTAGCATATAAATCCCAAACCTCTCAAAACTCGAGTGACCAAAGGCACAGAGGGAGAGGCAGTGCTTTGGCAGCCCAGCAATGAGCACCTCCTGAAGGATGCTGCCCTCCTCCAGCATGAGCTGTTTTGCCTCAGCCTGCTGGAGTCAGTCCCAGTGGAGACCCCAAGGAGCCCCATGAGTCCTCATCAACTGGAAGGTCAATGACTGAAACAAGCCAGGTTTCTGGGAGCAAAAACAAATTAAAAATAACGCCAGTATACACAAAACCCAATGCTTTGTGATATTTGGAGGTTTTTTTAGACCCTAGAAATTACAAAACTGACTTTTGTAAAGCTCACCTTAACCAATTACCCAGATCTTTAAAGGAAGATAAAAAAGATGAATTCCTAAAAGCAGCTATTATATCACCCCTGTCCAAAACCCCTTTTATAATTTGTAGCCTGATGCCTCGTGTTTTATTACACAACTCTAAGTCACCAGAAATAACTTTTCAATCCAGCCAAACCATGCGACGCTGCACAGCCAAAAGCTGTTTTGAGGAAGAAGTGGCTGGGGGCTGGAGGAGCCTTGTAGACAGTTTTATATTATATTAAATCTACAACAGCCTAGAAATCTAAAATGAAAAAGACCCAAAATAACAACAGCCCTGAGCTCCATATGAATTTAAACACGCTTTTTTTTTTTTAGCACAAGCTCACATGACTTGTTAAATAATTTACTCTATAAATTACTTATCCTGTCTTACTTATTAACAATTCTAGAGTGCTTTATATAGCTGCAATAGAAATTTATTTTGTGGTTTTGAAATGTACGCAATACACAATCACCTCTCCTTTAATAGGCAAGAGCTTAGAAGTCACCTACTATTTTGTTGGCAATCAGTTCTTCCTGAAATACACCAATTAATTTCAAACCTCATTCACTTGAATAATCGTAAGTCAACATATTAATGACTTTATATCAGAACCGTGAAACTAGGCCATGAATATACTTGCACTGCAGTAAGACACTCTGAAATCAAAGTCTTTGAAGAGTGATACACACTATGATATACCAGCAATATGTTTTACTTAATGAGAAAATATTAAACCATCCTTTTACAAGAAGTCCTGATGACTTTAAACATTATTGATTTACTATCTGATTAGTATTTTTGCTCACCAAGGACTACTTATTTGCTATTGTGCCTACAAGGCATGAATTTAACAATACTTACATACTCATTTTGCTCTCACCACTCTTGGTCCTTGGCTCAAAGACCAACAAGCTTGAATGACTGATATCATGATTTTAATGCAGGATCTCACTCTGGAGTTCAATTTATCTCTAATAATATCAAAACTACCAAACAATCATTATCATTAAGCTCTGTTACAATAAGTGATTTTAGCACTGACATGTGCTTTCCAGATAAGGAAAGCCAATTGTACGAACCTAAAATCTGGTTAGAGACAGAATTTTCAAAATCTATCTTTTATTCATCTTAATAGAAAACTACGCAAGAACAACTAGTGATGGAAAAGGTAAGGAAAATGACTAAGAAAAGCACCGGGCGTAAATACTCTTATGCCCTCCCACACCAAGTTTCATCAGCTGGCTGTCACAGGGCTGATGCAGAAGTGCTCTAAGTGTCTTTCTACTGCTCTTGGTAGATTTGGGTGCAGGATCCATCCAGGAATCTAGAAATAGCTGGACTGGGAGGCGGCTGTTTATTCAGCTTTAAGCTGAAATTTACCTACAGGTCAAACCAGAGCTGAAGCACCTGGGTGCCAAGTGGTGGAAGCTACCCAGTGTGTGGGACCACAGCTCTGTAACTCCTACCAGCACCACCCCAAATTTCTCTCCCACCTCTCGGAGGAAGGGGGAAACCCTCACTGCCCATTTACATCTCGCCTGCTGGGTGCCATCCACCTGGCCCACAGCCAAGCCTCTGCACCACCGTGGGTTTCACATGCCTTCCCTAACCATGCAGTTATCCTAACACTCCAGTGCATGTGGTCCCGGTAAGGATCCGGACTAAGCCCACATGCCCTGGGTGCCTATCAATGTTTTGCCTGGGACTGAGGGATCCACTCCCATCAGGAGCAGATCATGAGCAACAAATGGAGGATTGCTTTCAACAGAACTCAGAAAATATACGGGAATAAATTACGAGAAATTAAGTGTCTTTTCCTCTTCCCTTACTTATACCAAGAGTGATTCTACCAGAGACCAATGGAACTGTGCTCCTCTATCTACAAAGCACATAATGAAAAATCGGGCCTGAAGCTTCCCAAGTAAAATGCAATGCCCTAGTCTCTTAGACTTGTTTCTTAGCTAGAATGTTTCCACAATCTGTATCTACCATATTGTAAGTGCTTCCCTACATATTTACTGTTTACTGAGCTCCCACAATGAAGTTATGTGACAGCTACTGCAGCCCAATTTTTAATTTATGCCTATAAACTAATTAAAGAGCCTCTGTGTTTTATGTTAAAAGTACGCATGAAAAGACCATCCTAAATACGTGCAACAGCATCTCCTGAGAAATCCATGACTCAAAATTATTTTTAGATCACCAAACACAACAACATGCAATGTCACAGAATGATACAGTAAAAACTGAAAAGAAATGTAAAGACAGTGATGCTCAGAAAACACAGGAAGATGAAAACCAAAAGCATCACTGGAAAATGACTAGACACGCTTTAGGTTGATCAGGGCTGGAATATGTATTTCCATGTGTGTTTCCTCCTCTGGCCTTTTAAACAGAGTTAAATTCTAGAGGGGGATTGCTCTTTTACCTCCAAATTGAACATACCAGAAAACAGCACCGGCAAAGCCTATGAAGATGAGCAGAGATGCATAGCTCAAAGCAATTTTTTCTTTTCCAATTGCAGCAATACACCAAATATTAAACACACATCTTAAACAGTAACTGCTGTAACAGCATGTCTGTTTCTTTACCACAGGTCCTAAAAGTCTACCAAAGGTAAGCCATGTATGAGTAGTAGAAATTACTGTCTTCAGCTTTTTCCCCAAACACACATGGGGGAATGCAGCAAATTGACTTCAGCAAACTGCAGAAAGGTAGCCCAAAGGCTACAGTTTAATCTAAAATCACACATTATTTCACAGTATATTATTTCTAAAGGAAACTGAAAAGGAGAAGAAGGATGGAGAACACAAATAGTATATGTAAACCTGTATAGATTTGGGGGGAAGTATTCTGATATCTTCTACATCAAGTGTCATGGAAAACAATCCAGAAACAACAGGGATTGGAAAATACAGAGATAGATGTATCAGCTTGAGAAGGTTTTCTTCCCCAGATCTATCATATGCAAGTCCAGTATCCAAAATCTTTTGCTCATCAAGAGCCTTTGCAGCTTTTCTCTGGCAGCATCTGTGGATGCCACGGAACAGAGAGCTGTGAAACGATGCAGAATTTAAGAAGCAAAGCTACAGAACTCTCTCACCAAATATAATCTGCAAGCAAATGAGGATGGAAGCAACACATGGGTAAGAGAAAAAGGGGAAAAAAAAACCTCAAACAACTTTCTGCAGCTTCCTCACTATTAGTAAGGGTTTCCTAATCCTTCCACACTAGCTCAAGACAGCACAGTGCTCATTCCTCTGCAGACTTAGTATTTCTCCTTCCAGCCACCTTACTGAGAAGGGCAAAGAAGGCTCGCATGCCTATGGGGAAGATAGTTTGCTGTCCCTTTCAAGAGAATCTGCCGCATCTTCTCCCTTCTATTTCTTTGGTTTTGGTTGGTTGACTGTGGGGATTTTTTTAACAGAAAAAGCGTACAGGAGAGACCGGGAGGAAGGGCGGGAGGGAGCGACCCTCCAAAACTCTCGGTTCGCAGGAATAAACCGAGGGAGCTAAAGTAAAAGAATGACTAAAATAAACCGCCCTTCCAGATCAGCCGCGGCCGCAAAGTGAGGTCTGGGCGGTGCGCACCCCCCAGCTGGTGACAGACCCCAGCTCGCCGTCCCGCTCCCCGGCTGCCCCGCGGGACCT
>NW_009932182.1:0-515 GCF_000696875.1 Nestor notabilis
GCCTCACAGATATGTACCTTCCCAGGGGGCCGACTGCATTCCTCAAGACATCCAATACTTTTTTGGAAAGGGTTTTTTTTCCTGCCCTCCCTCCTCCGGCCGTCCCTACCCTTTCCCTCTCTCACTCCCTCTCCCTGCTTTTGTTTTTTTTTTGGGGGATTTTTGCATAGGATTTAGATTTCATTTAAGTTACATGGACTCTGCATTGGTGTACAGAACTCAGCATGCCCAGGCTTTTCCATCTAAGTACTTACACTGTGGATATCACAACAGCACAGTAAGTGAGCACCACAGTAAGGAGCTTTCCTGGAGATTTTGAACACAGGGAATGTTAAAGGCGGCAATGGGAGCGTCCGGGCGGCCCCAGCCCTGCTCTGGAGCCGTTCCCACCCGTGGAAGTCGATCAGTTGTAAAGCAGGATAGCGGAGGGGCAAAGAGGGGTTAACTGCACGCACGGAAGGCACGAAGGCTTTGTAAGACCTTCCCTCGGCAGCCAGAGGCAGGAGACGAGGAGG
>NW_009932182.1:794-1050 GCF_000696875.1 Nestor notabilis
GGGAAGGGGCTGAGGAGCGACCCAGACCCCCGGGGAGGTGACCATCGGGTCACAGGACTACTCCTCCCCAAGCAGTGCCGGGGCAGAGCAGGGCTGCCGGGGCTGCCAGTGCTCCCCACGCTCCCCACGTCCAGCCCCCTCCTCTGCAGTACCTCGCTGGGACTCCCGGTTCTGGGGATGCACATGCAAGAGGCCAAACACTGAATTAAAGTAGAAAAGGCAGAGGAGAGTTGCAATGCCCCTCGGCTGGGACAGC
>NW_009932182.1:1094-9004 GCF_000696875.1 Nestor notabilis
GAGCCCAGGAGAAGCTGGGACAGAGCAATGGGCTGGATAAGCGGCTCTCACCCTCTGACTGCAAGACCGGTAAGAGACAGGCAGCAGAGAGACAATTAACAAAATAACATGTAATTAAGTGGAGACCTATTTTTGCTTCTGGTGGGTCTCTCAGACTCAGCACAGCAAGCAAGACCCAACACGCTCTGTCCCCATGCCGCATGCTCCCTTGTACAGTGCAGAAAGTACACGGACGTGCACAAGCCCCACAGGATTTGGGTTACACAAAGAGAAAATTAAGCACTTAGTACTTGCAGCAGAAAATTCCTCCCTGGTGCTGTCACTGATCAGCTGAACTGATGTTACTCTGCAGCAGGAGGGAATGTCCTACAGCTTCCGGCCCGCTGTACTTGCCAGTGCAATGAGGGCTGGATTTGCAAAGCAGGCCTTGGAGGCCAGCTCCTGGAGAGCTTCAACAAGCTGTATCATGAAACTTCAACTCTACAAGATAGCAAAGCCCCCAGAGCAGGGTCTACACCAACAAGTATCTCACCCTACTCCTGAGAAAAACCACACTCTGGATTCAGCTATGAACTAAGCAAAGTTCAGGGAGGTTTGCGGCTAGGCGCAGGGATTCGCGTGCATGGCGACTACAGAGCATGGGAAACCATTGGGAAAGCAGTTTTCCTTATGCCTACTAAAGAAAAGATGATTTCTTGCTGCATTGGTTTAGTAGCCAACCCCCTATGACAATAATAGTAAAATAATAGAAAAGTAAAGAAAAAAAAGTAAAATGTTTCTAGAGGGTGAAATTCTCTTTTCCACACAAACAATATTATTCATTCATCCCCATCTATCAGTTCCAAAAATTACTATTTAAACCCACCACAATATAAACAGCACTGCACTGTCAAAGAACATTTAAAACCACCAGACAACAGAGTACCGGAAAAGTCTGCAGGTTTAGTTGCTGCCAACTCTAAAGTGTTGTTTTTCTCTTTGCACTTACCTTGCTTTCACAACATAGTCAGAACAGACTAAGGCTTTTCTGATCTAAGTATAGTGAATATTGAGGAGACACCTGGTTACATATTGATCAACAACCTGGCTGCAGGATGAAATCATAGAATCACAGGCTGGTTTGGGTTGGAAGGGACCTTAAAGATCTTCCAGTTCCAATCCCCTGCCATGGGCAGGGACACCTTCCACTAGAGCAGGTTGCTCCAAGCCCCTGTGTCCAACCTGGCCTTGAACACTGCCAGGGATGGGGCAGCCACAGCTTCTCTGGGCACCCTGTGCCAGTGTCTCACCACCCTCACAGGGAAGAATTTCTTCCTAATATTTAATCTAAATCTCCCCTTTGTCAGTTTAAAAACATACCCCCTTGTCCTGTCACTATGTACCCTTGTAAAAAGTCCCTCTCCAGGTTTCTTGTAGGTCTCCATTAGGTATCAGTATGTTTTGTTCCTAGTTTAGGAGAACTTACTCCTCTGCCACAAGAAACATCCTTAAAAGAGTGTAGGGTATCATGGCTGGGAATTCACCGAGGTAGCTCTTCTAGCCTTGGGGAAAGCAAATGTCTTGCGAAATTAAACAAACAGTATCCTGTCTGGCTAATTTGGGAGTGGTGCTGATAGGCTCTGAAAGAATTCCATGCAGCTCCATTTTTCTAGAAGAATGTTAGCCATGACATGGGAGCCTCTGGGATACGTGAGAAACTGAGACACAGGCAGAAGAAAAGGAACTTCAAGGGTTTTTTTAAATACCTGGAGGGTGCTATCACCTCTACAGCAAAACAAAATTTTGAGGTTTCCCTTTCCTCAAAATGTCCAGTTAAAGCTGTGTTTGTATCAAGATAACCTTGTATCCATGGGACTGAACCGGGTGATGGTGATTTAATTTCTTCTTTTCCTTCTAGAGAGAACATGAAAAGTAGAGACATGTACCAACATGCTTGCTATACCTTTCATTAACAATTTCAAGTGCTTGGAAATTTCTGTTCCAGCTGGCTAAGAAAGATAGGCTTGGAAATCAAATAGCTTGGATAGTCTCTCCCTCTTTAATTGATACGTGATGAAAGACTGGATACAGATTGGTTTTGCACACTGAAACAAGGCGGCAGCACAAACTTTGCTTTTCTGACATCATACCAATTCTGTAATGTTACCTGTTACCTTTTTTTCCCCACAGTGGCTATCTCATCTCTCTCATTGACAAATGGTGCAAGTAACTCCCTAGCAGCGTTTTCCTTTGCTTCTGAGAAGTACCTACAGCACTCGTTGTGAATGCTGTTCACTTAACCAGGCCTTTTAGAAAATCAAGACAGCCAACACAAAGAACCAGAGAAGGATGTATGTTCTGTTTCTGAAACCAGGGTATTTCTGAAGGATATTCTATTTCTGAAATTCACTGCTTCTCCTGTGAGGAGGTGATGCTGCACTTCAGGCTTACTCATAATATGGGATTATTTCCCAGAACAGGCCTGGAACCCTTTTATATCATGATGTTTCTGTCATGTCATATGTCCCCTGACACAGGCAGAAATTTGCCTTGAGAAGGACCTGCTTTTTTGTGCATGGATTGGGCTGGTTGGAGGGAGTTCATGCTGTTGAATCTGGTAACAGACAAAATGGTAGGTGGATACATTAATCTGGAAAAACTTCAAACGTACCCTTGGAGTTGCTTTTCCTTTTCTTTCTCCTTCTCCTCCTCCCCCCTTTCTTTTTTTTAGGAATATACAGGAAATGACACCTAACTTTATACTACAACTGGTTCTGCCAGTTCTGTGAAACATGCCTCTTAAAAGATGATTAAGGATTCAAATTAGGTCAGGCAGAGTGAACTCCTAAGCCTGTATGTGTCATTTGAAAACTGGAGTGTTCCCTCACAGGGAGGCAAACACAAATAAAATACAAACTAATTTCTCAAAGGTCTCTGAGGCTTCTTGTAGCCCTTGTAAAACTGGAAGGTTCATTTTGGAGAAAGGGAGCAGCAACAGGAGTGTTCATCAAAAAATAGGAAATTGAAAACATCTGTATTCATCCAGAAAACAAATCAAACTATAGATTCTGATGGAAATTGGCAGGTTTTACCACTATACTTAGTGTATTTTACCCTGTACGTATCCCTGGGAGCTTCGCACAAAGGAAGCTGAGGGACAGTATTTCTAAGAATATAAATGGCCAAATGTCCCCGGAGGGAACTGGTCGTATATGCTGCAGCCTTAAGGCTAGAGGAAGCCCTAAAATAGAGGGTAGGAATCTTGATGGTCAGTTCTCTGTACAGCTCAGTGGGCAGCAAATGACTACAGAAATACCCCTGAACATGCCAGTCATGCTTAATATATGCTGTAACTCTATAAAAGGCTTTCCGTAATATTTCTAAGGTAACAGTAAAGAGCATTTTAGCTTTTTTAATGAAGAACTGTTGGATGACTTGTTGGAAAACAAAGCTTTAAATTCTTCTGAAGTTATTTAAATCATTTTCCTCTTCAGAACCAGTATGTTTCTGTCCCGTTTGTCATTCAAGAAATCTGTGAACTCCTCAAGGGTGGAAGTATTTATAGCAGTCTTCTGCACCTGCCCTGATCTATAATCCAAGGGTCTACTCAGATACCACACCAAATGCTAAGAAACTCATGACCCAAGACATGACCTAAGATCTTAAAATAGCTCTGAGAAGGTCTTCTTTCTCCCCTTTACCCACCAAGACTCCTTTCACCCTAATAACACTACTGTTATTCACTATTTTCAGCTGAGCAAACATGTCTCACAAGGTTTTGTATTGTGTTTCCCTTTTAAATCAGATTTGCTTTAGCTGGTAGTTCTGAATTATTAATGTAATTCTCTGAAAAAAATAAACACAAGTAATGGGAACAAAAAGATCACTTTTGGTAAGATGTTTTCCCACATCCTTCTTTTCATAGCTTCAGAGAGCTTTAGGCCAAAACAAAAAAAAAAAAAAAGGATAAACAGATAATTTAAAACTGCTTGCTTGTATTTATACACTGTGGAATTTATAGTCCACTCAGTGAGGTCTCTATGAGTTCACTTACTTGAGTTTGACCTCAGTCATCTTGTGTTTAAAAAAACCTCATAAAAAAATAGCCAGTCCACTTGGCTGTTGTGAAAGGGAGAAGAACAGCACTTAAGAGGACAAGTGATAGAAATGTGCAAGTAATATGTAACGTGGGAGGGCAAAAAAGGCAAAAAGACAGCCTAAAATCAGCTGTACTCAAACACTAAGGTGAAAAGAACTGTGAATCAGCAAATCCAGAAGCAAGTGACTCTCTCCCGGTGAAAGAGCCCAATCACAACCTTACTCTGATGCAGAAAATGCATTAAATTTCATGGATCTCCTTCAATATACTCCTGCCAAATGGTATCAGAGCCAGTGCTACGGAATGCAAAGAGAGAAAAATATTGGCAAAGGACCCACTGTCCTGGACAAGAAGCAGTCCTATACCTTCAAAAGACATAGTTCCATACTTGTTAAGCAGTTCATTTGCCAATGCTTTGAGCTATATATAGATAAATATACTATCTTTGTAACATCTACTGCCACATCTACATGATTACAAGCTGTACTGAAGTATAGCTTTGCAGTTCTGTCAGGGAATCATCTTTTTTTTTCTGGCAGAACAAAGAACAGTTACCATTACATATCCTTAACAGTTTATGTTACTGATCTTACTGGTACAGCAACATACAATGACAGTAAATAGTGGAACAGAGTGGGAATGGAAAAAAAGAGGCGGGAAACTTCGTGGTATTTCTGATGTCTACCCCCTCCCACAAGAATACAGAGGGAGATGCTGTGGAGACATACCAGGGCAGACAGCTATCTCCCTTCTCTTGGCTGCAACTGAGAAAACTGAAAGTGTTTTAGAGATGTCCTGAAATCGTATAGCAGAGTTCATAGAAGGGAACATACAGCACTAGCAACTTCTGCAGTACAGAAGGCTGTCAAACAAAAAGTTGCTCCAGGAAGTGATTCAGATGGGATGTATAAGCACTTCTGCCCGGAAGTATTTTTGTATTGTGGGGCTTCTCAGGTGTCACACAACAAGGCAACAATCTGAATTTGGACACAATGTAGGAAGGTATGTCCACATTCATGCAGCCTAAATCCAATCTACTTGCCTATGACTGATGATCTAGGAAATTAGGTAACAATCTTAAGGGATTCCTAGCCAAGAAGAAATCCCAGCGTGGGGAATTTCTGCAGTGTGACTCTGACTCTGGGAAGAACAAATTTTCTGATTGCAGAGCTGTCATTGCACTTGATCTTCAGCAATTATTCCATATCAATTAAACTGCTTTTATAGCTGCAGAAAGTGAGTAATTAGATCATCAAAATGCATTATGTAAGGCCACAAGGTAATGAGGTTACTTCTGGAAGACAGTAAACTTTCTTATCTGATCTGAATATTCACCTTTCTGGTAGGAAGATTCTGAGAACCTGACTGTGCCTTTACATAGCGTCAATTTTTGTTAAACCAGATCTGGCTGAAGTTTTTTTGTGGCCATTAAGATGACACACGAGGGAACAACAAAAACACCACAAAAAGAAAGGAAAAATTCTCTGCTGAAACCTAGAGAAGTTTGTTTTTTCTCTGATCTGTTCAGAGTTCTTTTTCTCTGGGAGGAGAGAAAGGCAAGAAAAATGCAGTCAGCCTGATTTTATAAACAATCATTCATCATGTAGCAGAACAAACAATACTTTATCCCCTGCACTTCAGGCCTTGTATTTGTGCAGCCTGAAACTTGCTGCCACAGCAAGAGAACTGTGAAAGTGTTTAGTCTCAGTTAAGGAAATAAGAGTGTAGCCCAGGTGCTAATTCTGCCCTTCTGACATCTATCTCCACAAGTCCTACCACTGGAGTTTGTTCTTTCCTATCTTCCCCAATAGCAAACATACATTTCATATCACTGAGTTCTTTGATGTTACTAACATGACAGATGAGATTCAGCAGTAGTAAACACAATAAATTAAGTCCATTGAAATTACAAATACATATTAATCTATTGTTAGCTTTGTATCCTTTTTCTCTGTAACTCTGAAATCTTTCACTAGTTACTCGGCACTTAATGCTTCTAGGTAAAGCAGTTAAAGTTTCTAGTTAAAGAACTTACTCGATGTTCCCATTAGTCTTCATGCTATTTTTGCTATGTTGTTTGAATGTTGTTCATAGCTCTGTATAGTTTACATTTACACACTCCTCCCTGCCCCAGTCAAACAGAAAAAATAAATTCCCAGAGAATCTTCCTAGAATTAATTGATTTGAATGTACTTCCTCTGCCCTCAGAAGACATACTTTTGAGTCTCAGCATAAGAACCAGATTACCAGATGCAAAGGGAGTATCTGAAATCACAAGATGTCAAATTCCATGAAGAATATAATTTTTCTTCAGAGGGAAGTTGTCTTTGAGTTAGTTAAAATTATCTCACATACCATGATGCCAATGTGACTAACTTTCCATTTGCTTGGGAAAGTTACACAGAATGTTGGCTACAAGGCTGCCATGGGATTGGCATACAATAGCAGAGAGGACAGCCTCTGCATACCCATTGCAAAGGTACTGCAATAGCTAATGCAGTATATCACAACATGCATATTTCAGCATGCAGATGGCAGTGTCAAGCATTAAGGTCATTGCAGAACATTAGAGCTCACAGCTTTTTTTCATTCTGAAGGCAGAATGGCTGCTGTATTTCAAATTTCCAGATCAATTTTACCGAGCAACACACTGGTTTGAAATCTGCCTAGAACCTAGTGTCACACCTCTCCCAGCTAATCACTGCCACTGTAACAATGGTCAGCAGAACAGCAGCTTGCAGGTGTCAACAATAAAACCCTCTGAAGTGGTAATCCTCTGCATGTCAATGTGTTTAACATCCATCTCAACCATCCCATGGTCTGCATGAATTGTTAATCAAGTAGAATTGAAAACTAGCACTCAAATGGCATAGCTGCTACAGCTGGGTAACAGGCTAGGAGCCAGTCAGAAGCTAAAGTTTCATTAGAAGCTATTTTAACATTCATTTGTCTACAGGGACAACAAGCTTAGCAAACAATTGGGCTTTTACTGGGGCCCTCTGCCAGAGTGACTCTTCCAAGTTCATGGCTGAAGTGAACACTTTACAAAGAATCAACTGCACACTTTTCCAGTGCAGCCAACAGTGAGCTTAACCAGAGGCAGAATCCCTCAGTGGCCTTTTTGTCTTATGTTGGTGATTACAATTTCACTTCAACTGTTTATGAGAAAGGATTATGATTTCTAACAGAGGCTGCATGACGTTATGTTCTGCTTCTGACACCAACATATCAAATGCAAATCCTGATGAAGCTGAAGGCTGCTCACTGCTCTTCTTTAGCATGCAACTGTAGAGTAAAGGCTTCAAGAATACAACTGCTGAGAGTTAGTGAGATTTAGACATTCCGGGCTCATTCATGCGGGCTATAGAGATGAGTGGGACCTCATGTTCTGACTCCTTTCATCACCAACAGAATGAGGTTCTGCATGCCAACAGCTACTTCTTATAAAGACCTTGCTGAAAACTGACAACTGCTGTATGTCTAAGCTATGTAAAACAGAGGCAGCTTTTGGGTCCCTGGCAAATTCCCAGTTCAGCTTTGTATAAGCAGCTTTTAGTTTTCCCTATAGCCCCTGTGATAGCCTGAATGGTTTATAAGGAAAGATCTGGCCAGTATTTGCTCATCTGCTCCAGCTTTTATTAATAAAACTGGGAACATTCAGCAGGTATGTAACATGTGCACACTGGTGCCAAGTGAACACTAAGAAAAAAAGGGTGAGTTTTTAAACATCTAACTAATATATTTGTATTTGAATGTATAACAGGTAAATTGTGTTTTAAGGTCTGTTGGTTTGCTGAAATAAATCCTGTGTCAGAAGCTGAAGTTCCTGCTG
>NW_009932182.1:9035-16880 GCF_000696875.1 Nestor notabilis
TAAATCTTAACTTGAATTGTAAAAGCCATCCACCATGCTTTTGTCAGTGCAAATACTAAATTGTTTCACAGTTGTTGTTTTCCTTGCAAAAACAGAGCGTTCATTTCATTCTGTTGTTCTCCACAATCTCTAAATCAGAGAAGTCCATCATACACACCACATGTGAGCCCTTCTAGTTCACACCAAGTAGTTTCCAAATTTGATGTAAAGCAAGATATAGGTGCCTGTTTCTGTAATACTCTGGGGTATAAATGCATTTCCTGTACTCAAGGCAAGGATATATTTAAAACTTAACTGGTAGTGTTTGCTTTGGTTTTTCTTCTTTTTTTTTCCCTTCCCGCAGCATCACTTATTACCAGGTTCACTTTGCAGATCCTTTGGGCATGTATGTATCATATAAGGAGCACCTTATGAAAATCCCCAAGCGAGTGTCAGAACTGGAAGAAGTCTGGCTGCATTAGTACACAAAGGTATACAGGCTAACTAGCACTTCCAGCAGCGCCAGGACCAAGCTCTGCTTACCATCTCTGCATGGTATCATGATGCCAAATGTAGAATCAGCAGTTTGCTTGGAGCTCAACCTGGGCTTGCCAGTATGGGGCTTATCTCCACAGAGCAGACAGGACCATCTTTTTCTGCAGTTGAACAGGGCATCTGCAGGACCTCCTCTGTTCTACAGAATACAACCTCAAGTTGGACATAGAGGAAACTACCTAGTTCAGGATGATGAGTGCTCTACAAACAGGGGAGATAATATACTTCAGCACCACATGTTAAAAACAAATAATAAAAGATAGTCTGAAATGCTATGTATGGGGTATTTCCTTTTAGTGAAAACTGTATTTTAAACCAAAACCAATGGGATCCTTCTGCCTCCAATCTGAGGTGAATCAATTCTCAGTATTAGTGCAGGAGCTTGGTGTTGACAATAAGCTCTTTTTATTTCTTTTTGTCCTTTCTGAACTTTGTATGATTCTCGATTTCACTCCTTCCTGCACACAGTTTCTTTTCTTTAACAACTGGTTTTCAAAGCATGAAGACTTTAAGCTCTCAAGAATTCTGACTAAATGTTTGGGAGACAATATTTTTGGGTGTTTTTTTCCCCCTAAATAAATAATTCGTTCAATAAATTATAATGAGAAGCTTTGTAAGAGCTTTGAATCTTGTTCTTTAAATTTGAATTCAGTAAACATGGACAAATGTAACTGCAAGGTTTGGATTCTAAAAATATGACATAATTTTCTTAATTAAAAGAGAAGTTTTATAAAAGCTCATGTATCATTGCAAGGATCAGAAGGAAGGAAGGAACCTTGTTCCAAGCGAGAGCTTATGGCTGATTCCCAGTTGGTGCCTTTTCCGTGCCACTTACCTGCTTTGTGCCTCTGGTTCTGAGTCTGTATACTGTGAAAAGTTTGAAACTGGTTAAAAAAAATGCTATTTGCACTGCAAGAATGGTACACAAACTAAGTAGGTACCATCTGCCACTACTCTGCTGGTGTATCAAGCATATATCCTAATTATTTCTAGCAATCTGTACAGCACATCTCAACATCAGTATCAAGGGAAGAGGGAGAAAATGTTAGTAAAAAATTAACATCAACACGAAGTATCTTTAAAATCACTGGAACTAGAAGCCATATGGAACCATGCCAGTTCCTTTATCAGACTCTTGTCTTCAAGCTAATACAGCTGGTGACAAAAGGTTTAGACTAACACAGCATTAGACTGCAGGCCAGACTCTGGTCGGCTTTGCCACAGATTTTGTCAGAGCAACCACTGACAGAACAACCATACTCTGGGTGTCAGTAAAACAGTGATTACAGTACTGTTCTTCCTCTTTCATGATTTGAACATGAGCACTCATTCCTCAGTACATTTTTTTTGTCAGATCTTAGGGCAACAGGACCCTGTTTTGCAGCAAAACCAGCATAACAGTAATAAGTAACACTAAGTTCAGAGGCTATGCATGAAGCAAAACTCAGACCCAGAATAGTGGATTCTTTGTTACCTCATGGCACATTTTTTGTTTGAACTTACAAAACAATATCTCAGGGTTTATGTTACCCTACTGGAATTCAGCATCGAACCTACACTGCTTACAGCAAAACTAGACACTCCAGATAAAAAGAGAAATGAACAAGACAGTGAGTGATTTTCCCTGCTGAGGGTTCGGCAGCTCACAGAACTTCGAGTGAACCATCCATTCAGGGCTTCTGCACTTACACGTAAGAGAAATTTCTAATTTGCCTTTTCTTAATCTCTCTCTAAATGAAGATTTTTTCTTATCATTCTCCCTCTTCCTTTTCTGAGTTCCCTTATTATTTCGAATTAAGTCATTAAGTATTTGCTATGCGAAAGATAAATTTTTCTTGCCCAGACTAGTAGAAATTTGGCAGTAGAAATGTGGTTACAAGAGCATTAGGACTAGATCAATTTCTGTTGCCTCCACAATAGGTTTTCAGCTATTTCTGGAGCAAATGACCTATCTGTTAGAAGACAGTTATAATGACTGGGAAAGATGGCAATTTTCAGGACATCGTGGCATGTTTAATTTATGTTACATATGAGCACAGAAAGCCCTCACTGAGGACAGAATGTATAACCAAGATGTCATTTTTCCAGCAGTTCCCAAAGAAACCATCCACTGCTATAAAAAGTCAATAGGCAGAACCAGTTACAGCCTTTTGCAAATGCCTAACTGAATGAAAAAGAACGAGAACAAATAAACCTTCAACTACACTTTTACCTGTCTCTATCATAGGCTGTGATAAACTCCAAAAATGTAAGAACACAAAATAGGTTTGCTGAAGAGAGGCAGAACAGGGGCAAGGTAGGAGGCAGAGTCCTGTGGCCCCTTTAGTTCCTTAAGTATTCCCTCTGAAATCAGAGCTATGTCAGGAATCTCTACCTTCAAAAACACAGTCTTTTTCCTACTTAAAAATGGCCAAATGGATTAAATTCAAATTTAAGGAAAAAACCAAAATAATCCTGGACTGCACCTTTTAATGCCAAGTTTCTGCCTGGAACAAATTTCTGTGGTTGCATATTAATCCCCTAAAACCAGCATAGAAATGTTGACAGCTGTAATAGTTATTCATACTGGTCCTTTACTTCCACAGAGTTGTTAAAATATTGTATTTAATTATCCACACCTAATTATGCCAAAATATAAAATATATATATAATTAAAAAAATCCCCACTCCATTAGTTTTCAAGCAAAAGCTCCAGTTCGTGTCTGTAACACCAACACGTGTGATCTTTGGCCACAAATCCGCAAGCTTTTCATCAGTACAACGCAAAGCTGCAGGACTGGGTGCAACCTTTTTGGGTTCAGGGACACTGGTGGCACAGAGACATCTTGTTCCACTTGGAGCCACTGGGAAAAGGGGCCTCACTGCTCTATTCCTTCCTTTGAAAATCTGCACGTGACCTAATTGAGCATCCTGTGTTCATAGGTGTTGACTACATCTCCCATAGAAGCTTATGGTATATGAATTAGCCAAAAATACCGCTGAAAACAATGATTCAGCAGAGCAAAGGACTCAAAGACACTGCAAGTTTCTGATTTGAAAAACCTAATCTAAGTCAATTTTAACCTGTAACCAGTGGGGCCAGATGACATTTGATCAGCAGCAGAGAGTTCTCCAAGGTTGCTGACAGGTCCCTTGAGAACAGCTGATTCAGATTTCTTTTTAGATGAGGTTTTGGTGTACATCACTAGAACTGCTTTAACATATGCAATTTCTCTACTGTGTTGCCATTTAACTACACCGACTGGTAAAACAAGGTATTTCTCTACTTACCATATGTGACTTAAGGTTGAAAGAGGAAAATAATGGTACAGTGTTAAAGCTATCATGCAAGCAAGCTTAATAAAACAATGTGGAGGGCCAGGAGTCTTTTGTTCTTTATTATTAACTGATTTCAAAGCACACCCAAAGGAGCAAGGGATGGAGAGCTTGCAGGGAGGAACTGCCTCAGTGTCCATTAGTCATGGGGACAGGAATTTCCAGATTTCAGGCTGAGCTGATATGAGAAAGCAGGAGCAAGATGGGGTAGGGATACACCAAAGGCAGATTTTAACTGGAAACAGGATGGGGTGTTAGTGGATAGTTTGACCAAACCAAATTTAGCAGCTTCCAGCAGAAAGTCAATAATGAGAAGTTAATTTTTTTCCTGAACACAAGCTATAGATGGTGCACTCTTCATGAATCTTTACTTCAATACCTTGGATGTTATAATTCCTAATTGTACAATACAGTAGAATATACACTATTTTAACTTGGTTTCGTTCACACTGAGCAGTTAGAGTAAAACAACCCAAAATTAAGCAGCTCTCTCTTGGTGGAACTGTAACAAAACTTCTTACAGAGGAGTTCACCACAGGATAGTGCAACTGAGATCCGAAAGATCTGCAGGAATATACCCATTACTACAAAGTAAAACTGTTCTCTTCCTGTTTTCCACCATTATTTTGACACCACCAATATTCGACAATATTATGAAAGATCTTTACTTTTTTTAGTTTGAAACTTTTCTACAGAAGATTCTAGAATGGGATTTCTGTTGGCAAACTGGCAAACACTGATGGCATGTTCCAGTTTGACTAAGAAGGGAGAAATCATTAAAAGAGAATTTTAGAAAAGAGATTAAAAAATGAGAAAGCTCATCAAAGTATTGATTCTAAAAACTATGAAATTATTCTGATTCATAATCCTAAATTCAGAGTGAGCAAAAGCCCTTTATTTCAGCTGCTTCAACAAGAACAACTTATTCAAAGAAATCATCAGAAATGGTTGAAGATTTCCCAGTTAAAGGTTCTCCCCTGTGATTTTAACTGGGTAGAAATGAGCCAAGTGACAGACTAACGTTGGGCACAGTCTTTTCAGAGACAATTAACGTGCTTCAGAAAAAACATTCTGATTTTCACTTACTGATAACTGAGGACAACTACTCAAGGGAGCTGGTTGTTGACAGTTTGGTTAAAATCTCTATTCTCTGGGCTGATGAGGTTAAAAAAGGTTAATACTCAAGTGAAAAAGAAAATCATTATGCTATTAACAGGCTGTTTGAAAGTGAAAGGGGCACCTTCACCTGTATGGGTGGCTTCAGTTCTGGTGAGCAAGGGGGTAAGAGCACAGCTGAGGATAGACACTGGTGAGCAAACTAGACTTCTCTTTGCAAAAAAAGCATGGATTAAGAGAATATAAGTGTTTATTTTAGATAGGAGACTGACAACAATTAGGTTATATAAAAATAACAAATGGTGCAGGAGAAAAGATAGTCAGGAATTTCTTTCTGGCTACTCTGATGTTAAAAGAAATATGAGACATTCAGTAAGGAGCTGGAAGACAGCAATTTTAAAATGGATGAGAACTTGGACAAAACATGGTTAATGCATGAAACTTACTGCTGCAGATAAAATTGAGACTACTACTTCAGCAGATAAAAATTAGGACCAGTTATGAGATCATCAGGAATCCAAACACCATGGGAATTCTGCACAGCACAGCTTTTTAGCCCTCTGTGCTGCCCCTTTGCTCCCTCCAAAGAAATGAACTCAAACTAAAGACTCAAACAGAATATAAACTCCTGTGCTTCAGGGAGAGAAGTCAGTAACTACAAAGAAATCTAAATCATAGGCAGGTCATGTCAGAATTGTACTTTCCAGAATTTGGGTATTATTCTCTTTGAAACATCTGGCTCTGGCTATAGAGACAGACTTCTGGGCTACATTCCTCTGAGCTAGCATGGCAAGTTTAGCTTTTGCCTTTATACTGTGTGTATTTTGCTTTTCTGTCTCCCTATCTGTTAGAGACACAGTCAAAGCTTCCTGTGTTTATGGAATGTCTGCAAAAACCACTGGTTTTTTGGGCAGAGAAAACTGACCACAAGTGCTGAATGTTCAGAGGTTGTCTCAAAATTCATCTGATGATTAAAAACAGGCTTTGGGAACAGAAATCTCTCTCTTCCTTCACCAAAATCAATGTGCTGATTTAAATGCATGCATTTTTTAAAAGAAAGGTAAGTGTTTGGGATTTTTTTAAATAAAGGAAAAAAAGGGACACCCACACGCACATCCCAGCAGCAAGAACTTGGATTGTGTCAGCTTTGAACTTTGCAAGTTCTATTTCATTTCTGTTTGGATTTCAGTTGGGCATTTTCTCCAACTGTGCACACACATGCAAATAATCTTCTGCATTTTCTGTGGAGCAGGAGAAATAGCAAGCAAAAAACCAAACACCCTCTCCACTCAGCCCAAAATACTCACTAACTCTTTCACCAATCCTTTGAAGAACCGCCACATCAGCTTGGGTCTCTCCCTTCCTTAAACTTTCTGGCCAAAGAAGTGAGAATTGAATGGGACTGGAGTAGTAATTGCTAGAACCGCAGTCCAACATCCCCAGCAAGAAAAAGTGGAGCATCAGCGCTGCAATGATTCCCACCCAATGGGTATCCCCCTGAGATCAGGGTGAGCTGGTATTCTCTCCAGCAAGCTCTAGCAAGGCATTGCTGTTAGCCTTATTGTAGAACAGAGGAGCTGAGGCACAGAAAACAATCTACTTACCTTCTGCTGACACTATCCTGAGAGAAGGGACTTACACTCAGGTCTCCTAAATATGAGAATAGTGATCCAGTTGCTGGAACGTCTCTTCCTGGAAGTTTTATTCACTCCCTACCTTGCTTTCACGACTTCCGTATTTAGCTCAAGACCCCAGCAAGATATAGAAGAACATCATGTAACATCAAAAAAACAACCATTCCTCTTCCCTTGGTGCCTTTTGTTTTTTTGGTGCAGTAGTAGAGGAAAAAAGGGGGAAAAAAAGAAAGAGATACGCTATTTTTCCTCAGATAAGGACCCGACAATACAAAGCTCGGCACAGAACTGCTGTAGGACAAATTCTGATGCAACCGTTAGTCCAGTAGCTTGCTTTGCTCATGACAGCTGATCACGCAGCAAGTCTCAACTAGATGCTACCCACTGTATTTCCTTCTCACTGCAAGGTATTAAACCTCATAAAGAGCTGTAGGGAACAGTGCTAAAAACTGAATTTATAAGGAAAAACATTCCCTCTCTCCTATTTCTCAGAGGTTTGTTCATCCAAAACAGAGGTAGAGTTGGCGCTTGCCATTTGGCAATTCACAGGCTGCACAATTTAACTCAGGAAGTGAAGAACATGTTTAACTGAAACTGTAGAGGAATTTTGGGCAGGAAGAATATAGTTACTCATGTTGGACTTCAGCTAGAAGACAGGAGATATCAGCACTTCCAGAAAGTATTAGGTAGCTTATACTAAAAGAAATATTGCATGCAACATGAAACGCAATTCTCTTAGAGACTTCAGTAATGACATGCCAAGGAAGGAAGACATGGGAATTTCAGTTTCACATTTGCTGTCAGCTCCGTTTTCCAACCATTGCTATTTAACTGTCTTAGTTCCTATAAAAACAGAGGAACCTTAGAAGTGGTGGAACATAATCAACAAAGCACACGAAATCAGCAGCAACAGTAAAAACTCTGGAGCCGAAGCAGTCTAGTTCAATTGCTCAAAACCAGAAGAGGGCTTTAGCACATAGATCTTGCCCTGAGGGTAAAGTAATTTGTGTAGGGCCCTCCTGCTAGGATGGTCCCATATTCCCCTTAATAGTCTTGCAAAAACGGTTGCAGAAGCCAAAAGTATCATTTGTTAGGAGCTAGGGTGAAAGCATCTTTGATTATATGGGGAGGGAGGGGGTAAAATTAATGCTTCCAGTTTTCAAGTACTGTTTTTTAAGGTCAGTTTTACAAACCTCCAGACTTTGCTCCCTGAGCAGACTGCCTGTGGAGCCATTCACTAACCAAG
>NW_009932183.1:0-3502 GCF_000696875.1 Nestor notabilis
TTGCCGGCTGGGCTTGAACCACGACAATCGCAAAGAGTACTGACAGGTACTGCATGCTTGGCATTTGTCTCTAAAAGTTCTCTGAAGAAGGCATAGAACAGGGAGAACATCGTATGCTTCTTATTTGCTAGACTGTAGAGAAATTTACTCATGAAAAATGGTTCTTAATTATATGTTTCAAGCCAACACTACTATAAGAAAATAAATGTATGTGACAATATTACTGACACTTCTTTACAGAAGATCATGTTGAATGTCTAGTGTAAAGCCACATACCTGTAGAGAGCTATGGATCTGACAAGAATTTCAATGATTTTTCAGTAGTTGGCTTGTCAGGAAGTGCAGAGCAACAGAGCTGAACACAACTGAGTGCCTGCTTAATGGACACTCTCCAACCTTAGGTCTATATAGAGTATGTTATAGCTAAAGCACCAAAGAGGGGAAAAGAAAAGCTACTATTTAAGTGTCTAATTTGTCTCCCACTTACTTCAATGTCATTTTATATCTCCTTTTATGGATGTTTCATCAGGATTAGAAGGGTTTGTTTTATTTTGTTTTAAATACCAGAACATAAAGGATAAAGTAATTTTTTTTAGTAACTTTAGTGGGAAGAAAAACTTTATACTAAGGGAGGACTCAATAAGCATTTAAAAAACAAAACCTCTTCTGCTAGCTGAACATGACATTGATAGTAATTGGTTCTCCTGAAGAATGACTCGGTGTAATACTTAACTTTTTTACATTCAAATAAGTAATTGCATCTCTCAGGCATAATGCATTCTGCAAAACAGGACTACTGAATTTTTGTCATGATACGCATCCTCATTTTTACTGTTGTAAGTCATATGAGGCTAGAGCATAGATAGAATGAAGAGAAAAAGGAAGGAAAATGTAGCTTTATATATGGAAATTTTTTCTTAGTCTTACATGAAGTATATCTAAATTTTAATAGCATACTTGATTTAGCTTCAGAACAAAAAGACTTTTCAAAGGACTTGGTTGTAAACTGACATTCTGTAGAAGCCACAACAGACAGAAGGGGAAAAGTCAATCTCCAAAGGCACTGCACCCATTTTTACTGAGTAATCTTTATTAAAAACTTTCTTGTGGCAGAAATACATTTAATTCACCTTTAAAACTGACGCATTTTGAACTGTTGCAGCTATCCATCAACTTCTTGCCATTTCATAGGTGCCTTTAGGGCGCCATCAAACAGATGTAATCCTTTTGTAGACAGCTTCGATATCATTGCACCTGGGCGCTGACAAAAGCTGGCATGAGCAAGTAGGTTTGTAACCACACTGTCACCTGACAATGCCTGATAAGAAGTCACAGAGTAGGGCTGGACTCCAGCTACCCACAGCCCTGACCTGCCCAGGCATGGGCTCCACTGAAAACTGTGTGAAAACTCCTGAAAATTGGTACTCTGATGAAATACATCAGTGTAAGAAAAGAAAACTTTAACATGTTAGATTTTTATTCATGATACATATCCTAAAGGACAGATCTTCATTGCAATGTCTTCTTGTGACAACTTTTTACATTAAATGAACTCTGAATTTTTCCATTATTTTTTCATGAATCCAGGAAGGAAAATTTTAAGGCAACTGCCAGATATCAGCAATTAAAAGGTAAACTTTGAAAGAACTGACAAATGAAAACTACTAGTTTCAAGTTATTTCTTGTAAGAATAGGATCAGCATCATGAACCAAATTAACTTACAATCTGAAATAATTTTGCAATTATGTAATTTATTATGAATCAACAAGTCTCAGCCTCCCAAAACAAAAAGAGGCTTTGACTATATTCACACCCTGACATACATCAATAGGCTACATCTGCACTGTACCCAGCAGCCTATTTGCAACTGCATTGACTTTTTGACAGTCTGAAAGTGTAAGCTCAGGCTTCCTGTAAATCTTATTTGTCTTTCCAGGGCATGCTACAGAAGCAGGCAATGTCACAGAAGGCAGAAATAGAAGAATAACTCCCTTCCTTTACTCAGACTATTTTGTCTGGCTGACAGCAGTTCTGTGATAATAGTACAAAAATTGATGGGATGCATGGGGCAGGACTGACTAGCCAGAGTATGTGGAGGTGCCTTGAAGAGTAGGAAGAGCTGCCTCTACCCTCCAGATTCCTGCTTAATTCTGCCTCAAGAAATACAAGCCCGAGCTTTTTTAAAAGGGTTCCCATACAGGCAAACAACATGGATTACTGGCAAATTTCATCCCAAGTCTTCTCTGACCCAGCCACAAGAAATTCAGTGTAAATGTTGCATAAGATTTTCTGCTTTAAATTCCTGGTACGTTGAGGAGACTTCAGACTCACCAAATCGATCATTTGACTCAAAATACTCATTTTGAACACTCAAAACAGCTGTTCTGGATATTTTGCAGTCTTTCTACTGATTTATTTTTTTTTCACAGTCGTCTGTAAAAAAGGTAATGATTTAACCACCTTTCAAATTCATTAAGAGAAAGGAAGTCAGAAAACGAAAATATGTTATCCTGCTCCATATGTCCACTGAGAGACTTCAGTAGCAGCAAATCAATTCACAGGAAATTGTAAGTATATAGTTATTGCATCTTGGAAGGAAGAATCCTGGGAATTATCTGTAAGGATGTGCTGAAAAGCATCCAAGGGAAAAACAAGACAAAACAAACAAAAAATACCGCCACCTCCAGACCCCAAACAACAAAAGAAACAATAAAAGAATTTGAAAATCAGTTTAATTAGATTTTTTTTTTTTTTTAAGGGTGTGGAGGCCATAGCTGAGAAACATGCTACAGTTTCCCAGAGAGATTACCACCAGTAGAGTCAGGAAAGTTCAGTGAGTTAATGTGTATTTCTATTTTTGGTATTAAAGAAGGTCTTTCATCTCATTATGGCAGCATTGGGAAAGTTTGAACAATAAATGAAACAAGAAATAAAATATTAGACAATGGGGGGAGGAAATTATTTTAACAGCAAAGGACATTACAACAAAAAAAGAGTATTTTTAAAGATGAAAAATATATGAGTCAGATTTTCGGTTGTACCCCAAATGCAGAGAAACTGAGTCATAATTTGAATAAAAGTATCATAAATGTCATCTTTGCTTTGCCTTCTGTCCTGGGTTCAGCTACAGCAGTCATTTTTTCTCCTTCTTAGTAGCTGGTGCAGTGCTGTGGTTTTGACTTTCAGTCTGGGAACAATGCTGATAACACCGATGTTTTTAGTTGTTCCTAAGTAATGTTTACTCTGACCAAGGACTTTCTCAGTCTCATGCTTTGCCAGAGAGGAGGGGAAGCCAGGAGGAAGCAGAGACAGGACACCTGACCCAAACTGGCCAAAGGGGTATTCCATACCACAGCACGTCATGCCCAGTATATAAACTGGGGGGAGTTACCCGGAAGGCCCAGATCGCTGCTCGGGTCGGGCTGGGTATCGGTCGGCGGGTGGTGAGCGGTTGTGTCCTTTTCCCTTGTTATTCCTCTTATCATTATTATTGGTAGCAGT